>NW_020837994.1:7187707-7261234 GCF_003676395.1 Aethalodelphis obliquidens | reverse complement strand
TGTGTGTGTGTGTGTGTGTGTGTGTGTGTGTGTGTGTGTGTGTGTGTGTATGTGTAGCCACATGGAGGGATTTTACAGTATATTTCTGTACATGGTGGATAACATCCCAGCTTCTCTGCCAATACGGTAACTTCCTATTCTTCCTATCCCCTACTTGGAAATAGGGGATAAATGACTAGCTCTTATGGAATTATTCGAATGTTTCTTCCAGCTCTTTATGTGTATTATAGAGTCCATTAAAAGTCAGGTGTCTAAAAAGCCAGGAGCGCCTTGATTGTAGCCCAATTTCTTGGCACTTTCTGACTTGTAATTAACAGGGGTGGTGATTGAATAATTAGATAAGCCCATTCAGGGAAATCACTTGAATAGGATGCATCTACAGCCATCATGCCAAAGTCTTTTTCAGAAAAGAGTCATTCAATGATGCATTTTAAGAACTGTAACAGAGCTGATTTGTGTTGCATGGAAGTATCAGTGAGCTTTCATATTTGTCTCAGTCAATATCTTCATTTCTTTTGGATAAATGTTTAGGATTGCTATTTCAGGAGCACAGGGCTAAATATATCTTCCACACTGATGTAACTTTCACACTGTTACCAGAAAACTAGAAAAATGTTTTCTGAACATTTGGTGTTGCTTTACTTTAAAAAAATGTTACCATTCTAACAGGTGTGTAGTGGAATCTCATTTTGGTTTTCATTTGCATTTCCTTAAAGGTTAGTGATGTTTTGTACCTCTTCCTGTGTTTATTGGCCATTTCTGTGCATTATTGACCTGTACAAATGTTTTGTCCATTTTTAATTGGGTTGTTTGACTTTTTTATAACTTCGTTATAGGAGTTCTTTATATATTGTAGATAACAAGTCCTTTATAAAATATGTTCTGTGAATATTTTCTCAGTCTATGAGTTACCTACTGATTTCCTTTACAGTGCCTTATAATGAAAGTTTTAATTTTGATAGTCTAATATATAAATTTATTTTTTAATGGTTAGTGTTTTTATGTTTAAATCTAAATTATTTGCATACCCCTAGGTCACAGAGATATTTCCTATACATTTTCTAGAAATTTTAGCGTTTATGTTTAAGTATGTGATTAATCTCAGAATATTTTTGTGTATGCTGTGGGGTGAATGTCAGGGTTATCCCTGTTCACCTTCTATGGATGCCCATTTCGAGTACTGGCACCATTTGTTAAAAAGATTTTCCTTACCTCATTGGTTTGCTTTGATAACTTTGTTGAAAATGAATTACCTGTATAAGTGTTGGTTATCTATGATCTTTATTTAGTTCCACTGATTGATTTGTATCTCTCTCTGCCAGTCCTTCACTGTCTTGATGGTTATAATATTTGGAAGTTAGTATTATTAGTTCTCTTTTTCTTAAACATTTAAATATATATATATATATATATATATATATATATATATATATATGATTTTGCTATTTTAGATCCTTTGCATATAAATTTTAGAATCCATTGTTGATTTTTACAAGAGCCCCTGCTGGGATTTTGATTGATATTACATAAATAGAGACACAGATATAGATATAGCTCAAGTTAGAAATAAATGGTATCATCATCATAATATAATCTTAGTAGTGTAATTTATAAACATGATATACTCATGATATATTTGGGTCTTTTAAAATTTCTCTGAACAGAACATTGTAGTTTTTGTTGTAAAGTGTTCAGGTATTTTGGTAAATAGATTTCTAAGTAGTTTTTGATCAATAATGCTGTTTTAAAAGGATAATTATTTTCAATTTTGCTCTCCATTTGCTTATAGGTATGCAACTGATTTTTATAAATTAATCTAGTATCCTATGTTATTGCTAAATTTACATACTACTTCTCATAGAGGTATTTTTGGTAGATTTCTTATCAATTTCTATTTACCTAGTCGTATCAACTGTGGGTATTTAAATTTTCTCATGCCTTTATTTTTCTTACTTTATACTACTGGCTTGAAATCAGTATGATTTTAAATAGAAATGCGGATAAGAAATCTTAAGGGAAAGCATTCATACTGTCACTATTACATATAATGTTATTTGTAGGATTATTATATATGCCCCTTATCAGGTTGAGGATTTTTATTTCAAATTCTAGTTTGTCAGTAATTTTACAGTGAATAAAAGTTGAATTTTAACAAATCTTTTTCTGTCCACACCCTCTTTCCTTCCCTTCTGGGACTCCATTTATATGAGTTTAGTCACTTAATATTTTCCCACAATTCACTCTGTTAACTTTACTTCAGTGATTTTTTTTTTTTTTTCATTTTGTGCTTCAATGTAGAACATTTCTATTGCTATGTCATTGGGTTTTTTTCTGCTTTATTAGATTGGCAGTTCATGCCATCCATTGAATTTTCCATTTGAGATGCTGGATTTTTCATTTCTAGAAATTTTAAGTCCTTCTTTAGTATCTTGCCTTTCTCTCATCATGCTCTAGCTTTCCTCTACCTTCTTGGACATTTGTATTAAAGTAGCTGTTTTTATTATCCTTGTCTATTAATTCTGTGATCTGGATTTGATATGTTAATATTTTTTCAAACACCTTTTTCACCTACGTTTATGATGGTGGTGGTTCTTTGGATATCCATCTATCTATTTTTTCAAATGTTCATATCAGTGTAATACTGGACTCATAAATTGAGTTGGCAAGTTGTTCCTCTATTTTCTGGAATATTTGAGGAAGATTGTTGATATTTTTTCTTTAAATTATGATAAAATCCACCATTGAAGCTACTTGTAGTTTTCTTTCTGGAAAATAGTTTAATTATAAATTGATTTTTTTTCATTTAATTTAAGGTCATGCTACTTTAGTTTACTATTTGTTTACATGTCAATTCTTGCAAGTTGTATCTTTCAAGGAAACTTTATTTCTTCTAAGATTTTTAAAAAAGTATTGAAATAAATTTGATAACAATACCTTAATATCTCTGTAATATCTCTGTAAATCTACTGGTGATGTCTTTCTTTCATTCCTGATATTGGTAATTTGTGTTTTCTCTGTTTTTATTGACCACTTTAATTGTTATTTTTTTTTCAAGTTATAGATATTTTCCAAATATAGCCTTTAATTTTGTTGTTTTTCTCTTGTGTTTCTATTATCTATTTATTGACTTCTGGATATTTGTTTTACTTCTTTATACTTATTTTGGGTTTAATTCACTCTATTCTTCTATATTTTCCATAGAAGTTTATTCCTCTGATTTGAGACCTTTCTGTATTTTTAGTAGAAGCAACTTTTCAAATAAATTTGCTTTTGTTGGATTCCACACATTTTTATAGGTTATGTTTCATTTCCATTCCATTCAAAATATTTTCTAATTTACATTGTGATTTCTTCCTTGTTCCATGGGATATTTAGAATTGTGTTGCATTATTTGCAAATAGTTATAGTTTTTTAAAATGTCTTTTGGTCTTAATCTCTAATTTTGTTGTGATCAGAGAATATACTCTATGTCAACTCAATCCTTTAAAATGTATTAAGTAAGCTGTTTGTTGACATATAGAATATGGCCTCTCTTGGCTAATCATTCATGTGTTCTTGGAAAAAAGCATAGCACACATTTGCTGCTATTGAAGAAAATGTTCTATAAATATAAATATCACCAAACACTGTTTGATGACGGTGTTTTGGTTCAAATCTTCTCTAAACGTACTGAATTTTGGAGGCTACTAGTTATATCAGTTACTAAAAGAGGATTTTTAAAGTCTCCAATTATAATTATGTGTATTTATGCATTGTTTTCAGATTTCTCTACTGCTTTATTAGTTTTGAAGTTCCATTTTTAGGTTCATACACATTTTTGCATGTTCCTTGATGAGTTGACTTTTTTATCATTGAGTGTATTTTTCTTTTCTTTATTTTTTTTTATAAATTTATTTATTTATTTTTTTTTATATTTGGCTGTGTTGGGTCTTTATTGCTGTGCGAGGGCTTTCTCTAGCCGCAGAGAGCGAGGGCTACTCTTCGTTGCAGTGCACGGGCTTCTCATTGCGGTGGCTTCTCTTGTTGCGGAGCGCGGGCTCTAGGCGCGCGGGCTTCCGTAGTAATTGTGGCACGTGGGCTCAGTAGCTGTGACTCGCGGTCTCTAGAATGCAGGCTCAGTAGTTGTGGCGCACGGGCTTAGTTGCTCCGCGGCGTGTGGGATCTTCCCAGAGCAAGGATTGAACCCGTGTCCCCTGCATTGGCAGGCGGATTCTTAACCACTGCGCCACCAGGGAAGCCCAAGTGTATTTTTCTTAATGTTGACGTTATTTCTTGCTTAGAAGTCTACTTTGTTTGAAATTAAAGCAGCTACCCCATCTTTCTTTTGATTAACATTAGCATAATATATTGTCCTCCATTCTTTTACTTTTAACCAATTTCTGTCTTTATATTTGTTCTACTTGTTCTTTTGTTCCTGTCTTTTTAAAAGTTGTTTGAATATATTATTCCGTTTTATTTATTATATTGGCTTTTAAGTATACTTCTATATTTTTATGTTTCTAATGGTTACTCTAGATTTTACAATATGCATCTTTAATTTATTATAATTAACCATATATTAGTATCACACCATTTCATATATAGCATATGAAACTTACAACATCATACTTCAATTTACTCCTTTTTTATCCTTTGTTCTCTTGATATTATACTTAATTCTATATGTGTTTTAAACCCCAAAATACATTGTTATTTATATCCTAGTCAATTACTTTTTAAAGAAATTTAAAAATATGTATATGTACATGAACATGTGTGTGTGTGTGTGTGTGTGTGTGTATCCATTTATATATCATTTTTGGTGGTCTTTATTGAGCTTCCACCTGGTATTGTTTTTCTTCAGTTGTAAGAAGTTTCTTTCATATTCCTTGCAGTGCAGTTCTGTGAGTTCTTCAGCTTTTGTTTGTCTGAAAAAAATTGTCATGTTTTATTTATTTTGTAAGGGTTTGTGGTGGTTATATGATTCTAGATTGATTTTTCTTCTCTTGCGCAGCACTTAAGAACTTGTTCCATAATTTTCTGGCTTGCATAGTTTCTGATGAGAAATCAGTATAATTTCTTACTGTTATTTGTGGATATGTAGTATGTTTCTTCTTACTTTATCACTAATTTTTAGCAATTTGTTTTTGAGATTTGGTGCATAGAGAGTTGGTGAGCTTCTTGAATCTGTTAATATTTTTCATCAAATTAGTTTAAAATATATTTTTATTATTTCTTTAACCTTTTTCTGGCTTTCAGTCTCTTCTGGTACTCCCATTACAAATTTTTACTGCTTTGTATTTTCAAACAGACTGAGAATCTATTTTCCCACCTTTACTCCCAGTCTTTTTTACTCTTTATGCTTCAGTCTATAAAATTTCTATTGCCATATTTTCAAGTTTATTTATATTTTCTTTTGAAGTGTCCAATCTAATGTTAAGCCTGTACTGTAGATATTTTTTCAGATGTTATGTATTTCAGTTGTATGGTTTCATTTTTCTCTTTTTTAATTTGTTCCATTTATCTTCTGATATTCTTTCATTCACTGGTTTAAAGTCCTTTTCTGCTAAATTTAAAATCTCTGGATCTGTTTATATTTATTTTCGTAAATACATGTGGGTCACATTTTCCTGCTTTTTCACATGTCTGATATTATGTTATTTTATTTGGCCATGTTGGATATTACATTTATGAGATTCTAAGTTTTGCTGTCTTCCTTTAGAAATTTTTGAATTTTATTCTGGAGAATCAGCTTGACTCATTCAAAATCTGTTTTAAACTTTGTGAAGATTGTTTTAATGTAGTCCTTATTATATGACTAGAGTTGCTCTATTTCTAAAGTGTGGCCTTTTTGAGGAGGCTTCAATTCAATACCCAGGTTATTAAGCCAGGTCACTCCTCCCTGGCTGTTCAGAGTGCCCATGTCTCCTTATTATATGACCTTGGGGATTTCCACTTAGCTCACAACTCCCAGTAGCTGTTCTCTTCCTGAACTTGAAGAATCTTGCTATATACATGTGCAGCTTGGTATTCAGCCAAAACATAAAGGCACCCCTATTCTTAATTTCGGTGCTGCTTCTCCGTGTTTCTCCCTTTACTCTGGTACCTTGCCTTGCAAATTCTGCTGCTTCAGCAGCCCCAAACTCCAACTCTTACTCCCTTGCTCAGCAAGACCACCATCATCAGCTTGAGTCCACCACCATGCATCATGCTCACGAATGTGTCTACAGGCAGAGTGTTGGGGGATCAAGTACCTTGTCTCAAGTATTCCCCTTTTCTGAATATACACAGTCCTGAAATGCCTATAGTCTAAAGGCTGAAAATAGGGTTCTTGACATAGTATTTCCAGTTTTGTAGTCATGTAGGGTGAGGGGACTAGTCCAGTATCCAGTTCTCTGTTATGACTAGACACAGAAGTTACTCAGGGACATTTTCAAAAATACTGATGAAGAGTCCCAGCTCATTTCTCCTAGACTGTAATTTCTTTGACTTTTGAAAGTCCACAGTTCTTATCTATTTAGATTCATTGTAAAAAAAAAAAAAAAAATGAGCAGAATTGCTATATAATTCCATTTCTTACTTTAGAGAGGTGGGAAGAGAGTTTGTGGGTAAAGGCAGGAAGACCAGTTAGTATTCAATTGCAATAGTCATGTGATAAGTGATGAGAATTGAATTAGGGGAGTAGAAATGAGATTGGAAGACATGAACAGATATTAGGGATATTTATGAGGTTACCATATTTATTTTGAGGTGTGAGGAGGTGAGAGAAGGGTGGGTGATGAATTCCAAATTGCACATAGTGATTTTGAGGACATACAGGTGGAAAATCTATTTAGTGGTCAAATATGTAGGCATTGTGCTGAAAGAAGAGTACAGATTAGAAATAAAGAGCGGAAATTAAAGCTATGGCAGGTGAGATATCCCCAGAGGGACAGTAAAATGAGAAGAAAAGGAAGATTTAGGAAGGACAAGTGGAGAAAACAAAAACATATAGAGTATTTTAAATGTGGTTTCCCATGTTCTTTTATTAACACAGAAAAATTTTATATCCCAAACCATTTATTAAAGTACCCAGGATAGAATTGCTAAGACTTTGCATGAAGAATATCTTTGAAAACATATATTGTTTGTCATAGCAGTAGGATTTTCCCTCTGTGATCATCATAAATTCAAAACCTACAAGTGTTCTGATAATATTACTGGTGAACATGGCAAGGTCATTATCTCTCCTAAATTATCATCTAAATTTGAGAATATAGAGTATACATTAATATGTTCATTTTATTAGCTTTTTTTGTGTGCTTGTCTAACTCAGCTGATACTTTCCACATTACAAAAAAAAAAAAAAAATAGTTAATGATTAGTCCAAATGGTGAACAGATTGCAATACAAAAAAAAAAAAAAAAAGTTTTTGGAAAAAATCTAAACAGTATGTGTATTGTGTGTGATTAGCTTTTTTTCCAGTGTTGTTATTCTATGTCATAGCAGTTGATGTAATCGCATCCTGGGAATACGTTACGACATGTGTTTTGCCCAGATGAAGAGTAATCACAACAAGTAATTTGAACTTGTCGTTTGGTATCATTACTATAAATGGCAGGACAATATTTCGTTAAATCTTCATGACTTGGGTATGCATTTTTGTAACCATTCCAAAAAGTTACTAGAGATGGCAGATGCCTGACAGAAATCTTTCAGATAGACTGTTTTTGTGGTTTAAAAAGAAAAAATCCATAATGAACTTTTTGCCTACCACTCTTCTGTGGACTTGTACTTTTAATGCAGAATCATCGGGAAGCATGCCTCCGATTCCCTGCACACACTTGTAGACACACATACACACCCTATAATAAATGATAACCAGAATATAATTATTTCTGTACTTCTTTTGTATTTGGAAGAAATTAAGTCACCAGGTCTTCTTTGCAGTGTGCTTACAGTTTTTCAAACACTCTGTTACCTACCTTGCCTCTCTGTCCTCGGTCCACTCTATGTCCTGTACTTGGAATGTTAGAATGCCTTTTATCCACTTTCCCTCCCTTGTCCCAGGCTTACTGTCTCAGCTGTTCAGGATTCTCTTGCAATATGCTTGCTTTGGGCTGGCGTAGATGCCCCTCACGTGGGCCATAGAATACTATGTGTGCAGGCATTTGAGCTCTTACTAGATTCTGTTATGTCAGTTACCTTGCAGTTTGACCCATGACTACTACTTCCCTGGGATCAGGGACTTTGTGTTACCTATCTTTGTTTAGCTCCAGTATCTTGCACTGTGCCTAGAACATGATAGGCATTCAACTCTACTCCCCACATTCACTCCCAACCCTGGCCCAATCTGCCCTTTTATTAACCAAAAAACTTAGGATTCTCTCTTGGGTGGGAGTGGGGAGGAAATAAGTATGTGTTGAGCTCTATCCTAGGCACTATAGGCAATTACAAATCCTGTGATGCATCCTTTGGAACAAAGGCAGAATGAAATAACTGCTTCGTACTTGTAGAAACAGAATCATCTGGGAAAAGAGGAAAGATGGAGTGGTAACTTCTCATGAAAGTCTTCATGGGCAACTATCATTTTGTCTCTGCTCTAAAAGTACATACAAGTTTGCTGGTCAGAGAAGGGGGTGGCAAAGATTTAGCAAAGGCAGGGAGGCAGGAGGATAGAGTGAAATTGTGGGGATGGGGGACAGCTCCCAGGGGAGTTAGACAGTGCAGCAGGCCAATGTCTTTATCAGGAAGAATCATTGAAATTGTTGTAAGTATGTGTGTGACCATTAGGAAAACATAAACTTAATGCATGTATTTATAAATTATCATCTATTGTGAATATTTTTTTACCCAGTTTATCAGACACAAGGTAGAAATACTGGGTGAAACATCCTGTAGTAATTTGAAACTCTAGCCATATCAAGTGGTTGCTTTTTTGTTAAAAACAGAATGTGTGGGGAAAGGACAATGTAAGAAACCTTAGAGAAAATATACACCTATCACAGCTATATTATATGAACGATAAATTTATTAAAATTAAAATGCCAGTATATTGGTCTTGATAAATTGAATATTTACCTACCCTCCTTTTCCTTTTTGTGCATCTTCCCTAACTTTTTGTTTCTATCATTGTAATCGTTGGCTACATGTCTGTTAGGAACAATGTCAGATTTATAATCAGTGCATGTTTCTATGAGAAGCTAGGGGAAAAAACCTTAATATTGCCAATACCTATTAATTGACAATGAGCATGACATACTAGTACTTGTTCTCTTATCTAGAAGTGTTATAGGAATATAGTCATTGCCTGGAAACTTGATCTTACCAAATGAATCAATCATAACAGAGCATTAATTTACATGAAGGGATACATGTCAGTACCTATGATCACAGTACAGGTCTATTCAAATCCAAACCCTCGGTACCTAGGAATATGATCTTATTTGAAAATAGGTCTTTGAAGACATAAGATGCGGTCATACTGCATCTTATGGGTGGGCCTTAAATTCATTAACTGGTATCCTTATAAGAAGGCCACGTAAAGGCACAGAGGGAAGAGGGTCATGTGGCAAAGGCAGAGATGGGAAAAATAAGTGAAGGAATGCCGACCGTGAGGAGGCAAAGAAAGATACTGCTCTAGGGCCTTCAGAGCAAGCATGGCCTCGCCAAAATCTTCATTTTGGACCTCTAGCTTCCAGAACTGTGAAAAAATAAATTTCTGTTATTTTAAACCACCTAGTTTGAAGTGATTTGTTATGGCAGCCCCAGGAACCTATATAACACAGTGTGTTAACATAGCAAACTTCATACTCACTGGAGAAGTGAGAAGTGAACTCCCATGAGCAGCACCCGTACTGGTTTCTTTTACGAAAGACAAACTAAAGAACTGGCGTAGCATGGCAGTCAGGAGTATGGGCTTGGATGTCACATTGTGATTGCCAATTCCAACTCCCATCTGTGTGTGACAGGCAAAACATTTACTCCTCTCACCTCCATTTTCACATCGTTTACTGGTACCAATAGGCCCCTTTCTATGGCCTAGACAGTAAGTACCTTAACATCACCTAACTAGTATGATACAGAGTCAAGAGTTGAGTCTTGGTCTTTATGACTCTAAGGCTTTTGGTTTATTCCACAAGGAAATACACACATAATACCTACCTGCTCAAAAGATCTGTGAAAATTCTCAAGGAAGGTAAATCATTCTGGTAGGGGAAATCGGTGGAATTTTTCAAAAGAGGTAGACTTTGAATGACCACTTAGAGCCCAAGTAGAATTCTGATGAGTGAAAATGTCAGGGGCCAGACAGGCAGGTTAGGACTCTGGAAGCCTGTCGGACTGGGAATCAAAACTATCAACGATACCAAGGCCTCAGGGTGGGTGGCTTGTTTTAGATGAACAGCAAATAGGTCTATGAGATTAAATAGGTGTAGTAGAAAATGAGGCCAGAGGAGAAAGTCAAGCCAATTCTGCAAGGCCTAATTACTTGCTGAGTCTTAGAATGTATTCTTTCTTTCTTTATTTTTTAATAAATTAATTTTATTTATTTACTTATTTTTGACTGTGTTGGGTCTTTGTTGCTGCGCACGGGCTTTCTCTAGTTACGGCGAGCGGGGGCTACTCTTCGTTGCAGTGTGCGGGCTTTTGCGATGGCCATTGCGATGGCTTCTCTTGTTGTGGAGCACGGGCTCTAGGTGCATGGGCTTCAGTAGTTGTGGCTCGCGGGTTCTAGGGCACAGGCTCAGTAGTTGTGGCACACGGGCTTAGTTGCTCTGTGGCATGTGGGATCTTCCTGGACCAGGGCTCAAACTCATGTCTCCTGTAGTGGCAGGTGGATTCCTAAACACTGCACCATGAGGGAAGTCCCTAGAATGTTTTCTTGTTAGTGAGACGTCATTGAAGGTTTTTAAGCAAGAGAGTGGCAAAAAATATGAATTCTGTAAAAATCACTAATAATTCAAATTTAGCCAATTCAAAGTATAAACAGTTTATAGTAGTCCCAATAATGTACAATGCAATAACACATAATGCATACTGCATGTATATCACTGGTGTTCTATGCAGAACTGTATCCACACGTATTTATATTTATATTTATCTGCAAGGATATACACCAAAATTACAACAGTGATTATTTCTGGTAATAGATATATGGGTAATGTTTACGTTAACCTTTCTATTTTTTCCTTTATGTGTTTCCATACTTTCCAGTAATGAATTACTCTCTATGGCTGTAACATGGCAAGTCAAGTTAGGGAAAAAAACAGACCAGAAAGAAGAACCTAGAAAAAATCCAGGGCAGAAAAAATTAGACCCTGTGCTTTGGCTGAGCAGGAGACAAGCATGAAATATATTTCTCAGGTAGAATTGACAGAATTTGGCAATGATTCATTGGAGGAAGATGTTAGAGAGATAGAGCTGAAGATGACACAAATAATTCTATCTAAGGCAACAGGAAGGGTGGAGTTTCCATTAACTGAGGGAGATATCCCAGGGGAACCAGATTTGAGCAGGGGGTCAAGAGGGGTACAGATAATGAGCTTAGTTTTAGACATGCAGAATTTAAGGTGACAGCTAGACCACCATGATTTTGAGAAGAAGTCACAAGGGCTGTCCCAGAGGGCCAAAATGTTGAGGTAGAAAGGGATAAAAGAAATGGATAAAATATTTCCAGAGGAGCTTGAACAGTCAAATGATGATGAGTATAATCGTCTGCCTTGTAATAAAATCTCAGAAGCCTTCTTATGTAGGTAGATTCACATGAATTGTTTTACTAAGAGATATAAAGTGATGCACTCTTAGAAGATGGATATAATTCACAAATTATAGTTAATGTGCTGTGGGATTATTAGGCATTCAAATATAACTAAAAATGCAGTAAACTCAACCACCTCATAATAAGGAGCTGACAAGCAACACAGAAAGTCTGCTTGAAAAAATACATCTCTGCTGCTTGTCACAGTGTCATCCCAGATGAGGTACATAAATAAACATGTCACTCACACTGTTTTCACTTCCTCCCACAAGACTGTCAGCAAAGTGGGGTAAGAGCACAAAACCACAGCCCTGGATAACAGAATCAAGCAAATAATAGTAACAAAAAATAACCTTTTTGGTTTCAACGTTATGCTGCCCGTAGGTTATGAAGAAGGGTCCATGCCAGAGCTCCATGGCATGTCTAGAAGCGTGCAAAAAAGACTGCCCATCCTAGTGGAAGCACCATCCGTGTCTAGTAATCACATTGCTAATTTTGGCAGCATCTTGTACACAATATTAAAAAAAAAAAAAAAACATACTGCCCAACTGACATGTCAGCAACAGAGACTACTACTCTATATTGTGTCTGTTACTTTATTTTAATCTATAAGTTTATTATAATCTGCAATGTTATTTTATTGTGTGACCTCCTCTTCCAGATGAGTGAGCAGAAACCACAATGCAGACAAAGGAGAATTAGATCCATGTGGTGTTAGTCAAAGTGCTCATGTGTTTGAGCCTCAGCTTTATCATCTTAATTGGGATTATAATAGTAATCTACAGTTGATTGGAAGAACTGACTGGAATAGGGTATTCAAAGAGTCTAGAATGTCCTACTGAAAGGTGGAATATTGAAAACAATATTTCCTTGTTCTCACTTCTGAAACCCAACTGAAACTCTAAAAGGTGTTAAAACTAAAAAGAAGCACAAATCAACAAGGATAAAGAGAGTAGAAAGAAAGAAAAGTGGGAGCTGGAGAGCAGAAGATGAGTAGAAACTGATGTAGTTGACGTGAGAAAACTGAATTTTAAGCCACCAGTGGAAAAACTGAAAAGCAACTTTGTTTGTAGCAGAGATCTCAAGAATTTCCAGCAGGAGGGAGCCCTGAAAGTGGGAATAGGGTGTAGTAGGCAGCATAGAATCAGTTGAAATCCTCCTTAAGGAGTGGCTAGATCCCCATATCTTGTCCTTCAGGCCATGTGGCTGAGCAACACTGCTTCTTTTTTTCCTTCCCATCTAAACAGAAGATCTGATGATTGCTTCAGATTGGGTATAATAAAGTGTGTCTGTGCTTAGGGATGTTGATTCTACACTGAAAATAGTGAAAGTTTGCATAACAAAATAGAGCTGAAATCCAGCCCTCCTTCCCTGCTTGATTCTCAGAATCCAGGGAGTAAGCTTATACTTCCAGGCTGGACCTTGGAATTTTTTTTCTCAGGTGAAATGTACTAGATCGGGAGAAACATCTGAAGACACTAATGCTGGATCACCAAAAATATGAAAAAATGTTCTCATATGGAAGACAAACTAACACAAACAGAAATAAGCTAATTGGAGGAAAGAGGCTATGCAGGAAAATGAAAAGTTTAAAAATATATATATATTACTATTACTTATGGATTTAAGACACAAAATAGGCTGCCCTGTGTAACATAATAGCCTTAGCCACAAATGGCCATTTAAGTTTAAATTGGTAAAATTAAATAAAATTAAACGTTTTGTGCCTAGTGGTTACTGTATGCAGTAACACATGTTGTAGAACATTTCCGTCATAGCAGAAAGTTCTATGGGAAATGCTGGAGAAGAAAAACAGGAACACAAAAAGCACCTTCAGAAATTAAAACCGTGGAAAACTCAATGAGGAGTGGGAAGATAAAGATAAGAAAACTTCAGAGAGTAGAACGGAATTACAAAGGAGAAAGAAAAAAATAAAATTTGCGTAGGAGGTCCAAAACCAAATTAAAGTGATATTCATAAATGAAATCAGAAAGAGAGGAAATTATCTGAGATAATGTCCCAGTATTGAAGGATATACTCTTCCTGATGAGAAGTCTCTGTTCATGGACCAACGTAGTAGATGAATTTGACCTATATCAAGGAACACAATATAATGTTTCAGAACACTGGGAAAGAGAAAATTCCAAAATATTCCAAAGAGGGAGAAAAATAGGTGACTTATACAAGTTGAGAAATCCAAATAATTTTGCATGGATTTCTCAACACCAGCCCTGGAACTAGGAGAGACTAGGACAACACCTTCAGAATTCCCAGGGAAAATTATTACTAATTTATAATTCTACATATAGCCAAACTTAGTTTTGTGGATAAAATAAGGATATATTTATACATGTACATGCTAGGACTCAAACATTTTACCTCCTTAAATACTCTCTCCCAGGAAGCTCCTGGATATGTTCCATGAAAATAAGGAGTAATTCAAAAGAGGAAAAATGGGATTCTGGAGTTGCATGATCCAATTCAAGGGAAGGAAGCTGGAAATGGGGGACAGATAATAACATGAAAGTAATGAGAGGTTCCAGATTGACGGCTATCCACTAAGCATAGGGAGGAGCAAGTGTGTTTGAGGAACGTGCGGAGGAGCTTAGAGAGGTGTCCTCAAGACATTGAAACTGAGGTAGTTCTGTTGTATTGGAATATGTTGAGAGGACATATAGACAACTGGGAGAGTTTGAAATTGAATTAAAAGGAAGTGACTAGAAAAGTAAATAAATAGAAAGGTGTAAGTTTTATTAAGTTAAGTAAAAACAGAGTTTGGTAGGAAAAGAAAAGTAATTATAGTATGCTACATGACTAGGCAGTGAATTGACTTCCCATAGTCAAACAATCATAAAAACAATATTGAACTAACAATATTTAGGATAAAAGCACACTGGGCAGATGAGGACAATGTGCATTGTGTGTGTCTATGTCTAGGGGATTGTGGAATATGTGTGAAAATTATATCCTCACCTTCCATAGCTGGAAGTAAATAGATAATGCCATAAACTAAAAATCAGTAAGTAGCAATGTAATAACGTAATTTAGAGATATGCATAAAATTAAAGTGTGTTTGCCTCTATGGAACATGAAATGCAAGGAAGGGGAATTCAGAGTAAGTCTTGTAGAACAATTTGACTTTTTAGCTATGTGCAGTTATTACTTTGATGACAAGTTAAAATATTAATATATTAATAAAAGAGTTTAGCACGTTACATGGCATATGTCAACACTCAATATATGTTAATTGAATCTGAATCATGATCTAAACAACTTTATATTTACTATGATTAAACCTTTTCTACTGTCAGACAATTCTCAAATATACACAATTAGAAGAGTTTATGAATATTTATTATGTTGTGCTAATTTGTCCTAAATGCCTGAGGTTGCACACCAGTTTTTGGGTTTTTTTTTAACATCTTTATTGGAGTATAATTGCTTTACAATGGTGTGTTAGTTTCTCCTTTATAACAAAGTGAATCAGTTATACATATACATATGTTCCCATATCTCTTTCCTCTTGCATCTCCCTCCCTCCCACCCTCCCTATCCCACTCCTCTAGGTGATCACAAAGCACCAAGCTGATCTCCCTGTGCTATGCAGCTGCTTCCCACTAGCTATCTATTTTACGTTTGGTAGTGTATATATGTTCATGTCACTCCCTAACTTTGTCACAGCTTACCCTTCCCCCTCTGCATATCCTCAAGTTCATTCTCTAGTAGGTCTGTGTCTTTACTCCTGTCTTACCCCTAGGTTCTTCTTGACATATTTTTTTCCTTAAATTCCATATATATGTGTTAGCATACGGTATTTGTCTTTCTCTTTCTGACTTACTTCACTCTGTATGACAGACTCTAGGTCCATCCATCTCATTACAAATAGCTCAATTTTGTTTCTTTTTATGGCTGCGTAATATTCCATTGTATATATGAGCCACATCTTCTTTATCCATTCATCTGACGATGGACACTTAGGTTGCTTCCATCTCCTGGCTATTGTAAATAGAGCTGCAATGAACATTTTGGTACATGACTCTTTTTGAATTATGGTTTTCTCAGGGTATATGCCCAGTAGTGGGATTGCTGGGTCATATGGTAGTTCTATTTGTAGTTTTTTAAGGAACCTCCATACTGTTCTCCATAGTGGCTGTACCAATTCACATTCCCACCAGCAGTGCAAGAGGGTTCCCTTTTCTCCAAACCCTCTCCTGCATTTATCGTTTCTAGATTTTTTGATGATGGCCATTCTGACTGGTGTGAGATGATATCTCATTGTAGTTTTGATTTGCATTTCTCTAATGATTAATGATGTTGAGCATTCTTTCATGTGTTTGTTGTCAGTCTATATATCTTCTTTGGAGAAATGTCTATTTAGGTCTTCTGCCCATTTTTGGATTGGGCTGTTTGTTTTTTTGTTATTGGGCTGCATGAGCTGCTTGTAAATTTTGTAGATTAATCCTTGGTCAGTTGCTTCATTTGCAAATATTTTCTCCCATTTTGAGGGTTATCTTTTGGTCTTGTTTATGGTTTCCTTTGCTGTGCAAAAGCTTTGAAGTTTCATTAGGTCCCATTTGTTTATTTTTGTTTTTATCTCCATTTCTCTAGGAGGTGGGTCAAAAAGGATCTTGCTGTGATTTATGTCATAGAGTGTTCTGCCCATGGTTTCCTCTAAGAGTTTGATAGTTTCTGGCCTTACATTTAGGTCTTTAATCCATTTTGAGCTTATTTTTGTGTATGGTGTTAGGGAGTGATCTAATTTCATTCTATGACATGTAGCTGTCCAGTTTCCCCAGCACCACTTATTGAAGAGGCTGCCCTTTCTCCACTGTACATTCCTGCCTCCTTTATCAAAGTTCAGGTGACCATATGTGCGTGGGTTTATCTCTAGGCTTTCTATCCTGTTCCATTGATCTATCTTTCTGTTTTTGTGCCAGTACCATACTGTCTTGATTACTGTAGCTTTGTATAGTATACTTTTATATAGTATATAGTCTGAAGTCAGGGAGCCTGATTCCTGCAGCTCCGTTTTTCATTCTCAAGATTGCTTTGGTTATTTGGGGTCTTTTGTGTTTCCATACAAATTGTGAGATTTTTTGTTCTAGTTCTGTGAAAAATGCCAGTGGTA
Source organism: Aethalodelphis obliquidens (assembly GCF_003676395.1). Taxonomy (NCBI): domain Eukaryota; kingdom Metazoa; phylum Chordata; class Mammalia; order Artiodactyla; family Delphinidae; genus Aethalodelphis; species Aethalodelphis obliquidens. The sequence continues at coordinate 7,244,390 of NW_020837994.1, read as the reverse complement.
GTTTGATAGGGATTGCATTGAATCTGTAGATGCTTTATAGTAAAGTCATTTTCACAATGTTGATTCTTCCAATCCAAGAACATAGTATATCTCTCCATCTATTTGTATCATCTTTAATTTATTTCATCAGTGTCTTATAATTTTCTACATACAGTTCTCTTGTCTCCTTAGGTAGGTTTATTCCTAGATATTTTATTCTTTTTGTTGCAATGGTAAATGGGAGTGTTGTCTTGATTTCACTTTCAGACTTTTCATCATTAGTGTATAGGAATGCCAGAGATTTCTGTGCATTAATTTTGTATCCTGAAACTTTACCAAATTCATTGATTAGCTCTAGTAGTTTTCTGGTAGCATCTTTAGAATTCTCTATGTATAGTATCATGTCATCTGCAAACAGTGACAACTTTACTTTTCTGATTTGGATTCCTTTTATTTCCTTTTCTTTTCTGATTGCTGTGACTAAAACTTCCAAAACTATGTTGAATAAGAGTGGTGAGAGTGGGCAACCTTGTCTTTTTCCTGATCTTACTGGAAATGGTTTCAGTTTTTCACCATTGAGGACGATGTTGGCTGTGGGTTTGTCATAAATGGCCTTTATTATGTTGAGGAAATTCCCCTCTATGCCTACTTTCTGGAGGGTTTTTATCATAAATGGGTGTTGAATTTTGTCGAAAGCTTTCTCTGCATCTATTGAGATGACCATATTGTTTTTCTCCTTCAATTTGTTAATATGGTATATCACATTGATTGATTTGCATATAGTGAAGAATCCTTGCATTCCTGCAATAACCCCCACTTGATCATGGTGTATGATCCTTTTAATGTGCTGTTGGATTCTGTTTACTAGTATTTTGTTGAGGAGTTTTGCATCTATGTTCATCAGTGATATTGGCCTGTAGTTTTCTTTCTTTGTAACATCCTTGTCTGGTTTTGGTATCAGGGTGATGGCTTCGTAGAATGAGTTTGGGAGTGTTCCTCCCTCTGCTATATTTTGGAAGAGTTTGAGAAGGATAGGTGCACACCAGTTTTTTCCAGTGCCTATAGATCTGCAGATGTTTTCTTTCTTGTTTTTTTATTTTTTTTTCTATTCCCTTCCCATCCTCTCTCTTTTTTCTTTCTCTCTCTCTCTCTCTCTCTCTCTCTCTCTTCCTTTGTCTCTGGTCTGTCTTCAGTGTATTAATCAAGACTTTTTGAGCTTCTCTTGAAAATTAGAAGCTATGACATTACTGGACCACTGTCCCACATGGCAACAATCTGCCGAAGCTGAGTAGTGGCTTCCCCCTTTAAAGGAAGCATTGGTTCTCCAGTCTGCCACAGTCTTACAGCTCCCTTTGATCTTTCCCTGAACCCCACTTTATGAAATTGCATTACTTATCTGACATTGAACCACTGGTGGGGGGGTTTATCTTTTCAACTCTCACTTAACAACCGAGGAGCCGTTCTTACCCTCATGACATTTGCTATTGGTTTTGTTCAGAAGCTATTTGCATTCTAGTGCAAATGTCAGTTTGACAGTTGGATATGAGTGGAATTTGCAGAAGGGACTGTGGCTGGAGAACTAAATGTGAGGGCCATTATCACAGGGTGATACATTTGCCACCTAGAGACTTGATGAGATTTCAAGTGTGTCTAGAGGTGGGGAGCATTGGCAGGGGCAGTAAGAGTGTGTGGACATGGTCTTTCAGGGCCAGCAGGGGGATTTTTCTTTTCATTCCTGTCTTAGGTGCTGGAGAGTGGCAGAGACAACAAGAACACAAGGATCTCTGTGATACCTGGCATGTCCCCCACCCCTCCAAAGGCAGGGCCAAAATGAGGGAGTTTGTGTTATCAGGGTCTTCCAACCTGGCTTTATAGAGGACTGACTAGGTGGTAGCTCATAACCTGTGTGTATGACGTGTTAATAAACAATTACAGCGTAGTAGAAATGCTGTTTTGAAAAATGCTAAGAGAAAGAGAGCACTGAGTGTAGAGCAGGACTAATTGCTCCTTGGCAGGACTGAAAGAAAACTTAAAGGAGTGGCACATGAAGAGGATCTTGGTGAAGGACAATTTAACTAAGGGAGGACTTCAGGCTGGAAATACATTTTGAGAGATTTAGTTCCCTCATTCATTTATTTTTTTAAATTTATGTTATTGAGGTATAGTTGATTTAAAGTGTTGTGTTAATTTCTGTAGTACAGCAAAGTGATTCAGCTATATATATATATGTGTGTGTGTGTGCGTGTACACGTATGTATATATATATTATTTTTCATATTCTTTTCCATTATGGTTTGTCACAGAATATTAAATACGGTTCCCTGTGCTATACAGTAGAACCTCATTGTTTATCCATTTTGTATATAATATTTTGCATCTGCTTATCCCAAACTCCCAATCCATCTCTCCCCCAGTCCCCACCTTGGTAAAAACAAGTCTGTTTTCTATGTCTGTGAGTCTGTTTCGTAGATAAGTTCATTTGTGTCATATTTTAGATTCCATGTATAAGTGATATCATATGGTATTTGTCTTTCTCTTTCTGAGTTACTTCACTTAGTACAGTATGATAATCTCTAGGTCCATCCATGTTTTTGCAAATGGCATTACTTCGTTCTTTTTTATGGCTGAATAATATTCCATTGTATATAGGTGCCACATCTTTATCCATTCATCTGTCAATTGACATTTAGATTTCCATGTCTTGGCTATTGTGAATAGTGCTGCTGTGAATATAGGGGTGCATGTGTCTCTTTGAATTATAGCTTTGTCTGGATATATGCCCAGGAGTGGGATTGTTGGATCATATGGACAACTCTATTTTTAGCTTTTTGAAGAATCACCATACTGTTTTATATAGTGGCTGCACCAATTTACATTCCCACCAACAATTTAGGGGGGTTCCCTTCTTCATTCATTAATCTAATCATTTATTCAATCATTCAATTCAGTGAATGTTTACATAGGACATAGAGAGCTAAAATACAAACAACCTTTTTCTCAAAAAGCTTGCGGTATAGTGTGAGAGATAAACACATGCATCTATTACACTAGAAACTAATAGGTGATAAAATAGCAGTAACTTAAAAGAAGCAAGGATGTCTGACTCTATGGAGAGGTCATCAGGACTGTAGTGATCACTGAATTCCAGAGAAAGCATGATTTCTCAGAGAAAGCATGGCACTATGATGGAGATATTAAGACTATTTATAATGATTGCATAAGGAAGAAGATAAATCCAATGAGCTAAAAATTCAAGATATAAGGAGTAGAAGGGGAAAAAAAAATAAATCCAAGCCTAGTGAGAACCACTGAATCAAATAAGAGATTGGTTCTTCATTAATAAACCTTTTTAAGTATATCATTGTTTAGTGATGTTGATAATACAGGTAAGATTGAGTGAATTTTATTAGTAAATTTCATATGCTTTGGGTTGATTAACAGGAATGTAAAATGAAAAGAGACTGATCTAGATCAATATTTCCTAGAATATATGGTACAGAACTTTGATTCCTTGAAATGCATTTCAGATATAAAGTTTCCCTTAGTCAGATTGTGTTTGCCCTGTTTACTGCTATTATGCCTTATTGGGTATTTACTCTCCTTAATTTCTAGTTCTTTTATTATTTTAAATTACCCAAGGTTCTCAAAAAAGGCAGCACTACAAGGCAAGTAAATTCTGAGAGATGGTATAATATTTGATTTTATGATACTATGGAAAAGGCCTGCTAAATCTACTCAGAGCTATTTCAAAGATTAAGAAGGTTCTATGCTATAAACATGTAAAAATGTCTCTTTAGTTATTGACTCTCTGTGTTAAAGCCAATAATCTTGTATTTTTATTTAGGCTAAAACCTGATATCTTTGCTTCAGTATCATGATATGAAAGTCTCATGTTTCAGTTTCACTGTGTGTTTTACACCCAGGCAGCATAAGATGTGGAAAGAGCAAGGGGTATAGAATCAGGCAGAACTGGATCAAAATTCCAGTGTCCCCACTTAACAGGTAAAATATAAGTCAAGTCACTTTTTTCTTTAGACCTTTAGTTTCCTCATTTGTGAAAAAAGAATGGGTTCTTATGAGGCTAAAATGAAATGATGAATTATAAGCCCATCACTTCAGCCCCCTTTTCTGCCACTTCCTGGCTTGTACCTGACCCTTGGTTAAGATTTAAGGGCTCCAAATGCTTTCACCACACTACTTCGTGACTCCATGCCTTTACTTGAGCAGTTTCCCTATCTGGAGGCCCTTCTGTTTTAACAGGTTAATTCCTGTGCACCTTGTTAATATTCGTTTAGCTGTAACTCATTCCCAAATCTTCCTCCCTTCTGTTCTGTCAGCAGCCCATGCTTACTTTAAAGTTACCTGTTTATAGTTTGATTTCCCACCACTTAACTCATATTTTCTGGGGGCCAGGAACTGTGTCTTTTATTCCTCATTTTCACCTCTTCAGAGTCTATGTGCCTGACATGTAAAAGGCATGCAGCTGAGGTTAGTGGCCCCATAATGAAATCCACACAAATGAGTGAGTCATAAGAACTCTCTGCACTGTTTATGGTGTTTTCTGTCCCATCTTGTACACACACATGAATACATACATACACACACACACACACACACACACACACACACACACACAGACACACACACACGCGCACCCTCACAGGCCCAGTAAAAATAAACCTAGTTAATACAGAGATACACAAAAATGATATGTGCTGATGAATGTCGTATCAATACCATGGTTCTCATATTAGCTGCCTCATAACAGGCCCCCTCGTGAGCATTCAATTTAGACTTTAAAAGAACAAGGAGGAAAGTTATTGCATGCTACTTAGCTTTACCTTCCACCTTTACATGGCTTGTTAGAGATAACTCGGATAACTGCTGAGCAGGCAGAGGAGCTTCCTGAGATGAAGGGGACTGGAAGTCCCAGTATCCCTCCCTCCCTCCTTTCTGGTCCCACAGGTTCCATCCCTTTCACTCTTCCTGTATCTTCAATGTCACAGGGTCAGAATGGCGTCATTGTAAACAAAGAATAATCCCACTGTGTCACTGATGAAGCTGAGATTCTAGATGTGGCAGCTGAGTTCTACCTAGTAACAAAGTATGGTCCTTGTCACTTGAATTGTCCCTCCTTCTTGCTCCTCTGTGTTCCTAGACTGTCGTGAACCTCCCTCATAAAAATCTCTTCAATGTCTGCTTCATTCACCAAGACTGAGTATGTTGAGGGCAGAGACTGAGTTTTCTACATTCCTTTATCCTTAGGACTAGCACATAGCAGGTGCTCAATACATGATCATTGGCTGAATAAATGAAGGAATGAAGCCTGGGATGGACAGCCACACAGCAGGGAGCACGTATGGAAAAGTGAAGTATCTGGTACAAGTGATGTGAGTTCTCAACCCTGTGCTTGATTGGTACAACTGCCTGTCATTGGGCTCCAGAAATGCAAAGCAAAGGGCTTCTTTCTATCAAATTCATCTGCCATTCTTGATGAATTCTTCAACCTGTAAGCCCTGCATGTTTCTGATACCTGCTAACAGGGACTGAAAGAAATCAAAAGAAACCCATTTTTCTTATTTTCCCTTAAATCCTGATTCTAGATTCATCATGAGACCTAGGTCTCTTTTCCTTGTCCAGGGTTAAAGAGACTTCTAGAGAGAAGGCACATCTAGCTCTCAAATGAAGCTCCCAAATATTACTACTCAAGGTACCATAATAAAATAAGAGAGAAAAAAGGTTTTCATATATTCCTTTGCTCCTTTCATAGAAATTTCCATATGAGATGCCTGGGTGGACTGGAAGGACAGTTCAATAACATATAGACCTAGGATCCGTTATTGCTGAGACTTGGCAGGGCCCTTAATGAGGGGTCTGGAGAGAATAGAGGAAAGATAGGATTGATGACACATTACAAGGACTACAGGAGACGCATTATCTTGTTTAGCCCTTAGAACAATTCTATGAGGTACGTGTTACCGTTATTATTCTCTTTTTACAGATGAGGGAATAGAAGTTGAGAGAACTTCAGTAATTTGTTCAAGGTCACACAGCTAGTAAGTGATAAAACCAAACTTCAGATCCATCCATGGTTGGCTTATTCCAATATGCATGTTATTAACTGCTACACCATATTGCCCCCGGCAGATGTAGATGATCTTAGAAACATTGCATTTATATAGCACTTTAGTATGTTTTCATCTTTACTCTGGCTAAATTAGTGCTAAATGTGCTTTTAAAAGAACTGTAAACTCCAATCCCCAAGCCTAACATCTGCCAGGGCCTTCTTTTTTTCTTTTCTTTTCCTTTATCATCATTATTTTAAGAAAATTTTTTACAGTATCCCATCTACGTATTTCTAGAACATCTGTAGTTTTTGGGTGGGCAGAATTGTGAAGGCTGATGAGATATCAAAGTACCAGTGGGTCTCGTTATCCCCTTCCTTGGCAGTCAAACAGATGAAAAAATAAATAAATAAAAGAAAGGAAGAATGGTGGAGAGACGGCAGTATTTTAGTTGTACTCGCCAGAGAAGCAGACAGACTTTGCATATCCCTGTTATGTATTTATTCCACTGTATTGCAGTGAGGTAGTGAAAGAGCAGAGCAGCACGTGTGTGCGTCACTAAAGGTGATCAAAGGAAGGGAAATATGGTGCATGTCTCCTCCTCCTGTGAGGAGCATTTATGAAAATGGCTGGGTATGTGTTAAAGAACAGAGAGCCACAAAAGCTCTGCACCAAGTCCATAATCTTTCTGACATGACGAGCTCTAGAAATATTGGGTGATGACAGGAATGAGGACCCCCACTGCAGCGACATATGCAAATACATAGCCAGTGACAGATCTGTGAAAAAGGAAGATGGCTCCCCATTAGCTTTTCTGTCACCTTGCAGATGATTTTTTTCATGGTGTTCTTAGTGAGAAATCGTATCATGAATGGTGTGTATTGTAACCAGCCCCCTAATACCCAAAGAATGAAGCATACTTTTTTCACTAAGGTGGCTAAACACACCATTATCCGTCCGCAACTATCTTTTCTCTTGCCACTCCTCGTGCTTCTCATGGACCCTGAGCACATCCCCTTCCCTAGAGTAAGCAACCTTGTGCCTTTACACGAGCTGTTTCCTCTATTCAAATTGCCTTTTTTCCTTCCTTTTCTTCCTGCTCTGCCATACTTTGCAAATGGCTTCTCATTTTTCAAGACCTGACTCCTATGTAACCCTTCCCCTGAAGTCTTTCTCAGCTTCCATCTCTGAGTAAGACATTCTTTCTGCTGAAGAACCACTGTGTTCCACTGGCATATGACACGTAGCCTGCCAAAGTAGAAACACACTTTATTAATGTATCCTTTATGTATCCAGTACATATGGATCACCAATGGGGGTAAGGAAACAGAAACATCATCTGTCTTCATGGTGTTTAAAATTGTGTTGGAGAAGACCGACAACAGACAAATTAAATATACGATAGAATGCTAGGTGTTTATACGTTGTAGAAAGAAAAATGAAATAAAGTATAGGAGTAGAGACTGGTCGGGGGAAGGTGGTCAAGGGCTAAGACCTGCAGTGAGGGAGCTGCCCACATGGATATTTGGAAGTGCAAAGTTCCTGAGGTAGGAACATTCCTGGAATATTTGAGGAACAGTAAGGAAGATAGTGTGGCTAGGACTGAATGGACAAGAGGCAAAGTGCAGAAATGAGGTCAGGAAATGAGTCATGGACATAATAAATATTGCCATCTAGGCCATGCAAGGACTTTGAGTTCTTCTAAATGTGAGCAGAAACCATACCCAGGCTGAAAGCAGGAGACTACTACCATGTGGTTGATTTCGCTGCAGGTGGAGACCAGCTCGTAGGAGTGAGGATGGAATCAGGGAGACAAGTGAGAAGACTTCACAGTGCTCTAGAGAGAAGTGAGGGAAGCCAGTTTGAGCTATGCCCTTCAGTGGATCTGTTTTCACCAAGTGGACTTTCTCTCTGTGTCTCAAATGCACACAGCCCTTTCCCACTCAGGACTTTGCACTTGCTGTCCATCATGAGACATATTCTAGCCTTTCAAATGGTGGGCTCGGTCCCATCCTTCAGATCTCAGCTCACTTGGCACTTCCTTACGAAAGCCTTCCCTGATTATTCTGTCTGAAGTCAGCCACCTCAGAAAGCTTCCATCCTACCCACCAGTGGGTTTCCTTCGCAGCACTCAACACAATCTGTATTTCTCTTGTTTATTGATTTGTTGATTTGTCCATTTTATTTCTCTTCCCCTTGAATGAAGGGGCATGAAGACAGGGACCTTGTCTGTTTTGTTCACTGGTATATCCCACCACCTAGCAGCCATGGCTGGTACATCAGAGGTGCACAAATAAGTATTTATTTGTTGATGAATAAAATGATAAGTGAAAAAGAAGTTGAAAGAACTAACCAAATACAGAAGATACTATGGTGCCCATAAGGTACATACTTATCCCCGTCTTAGAGACTTAGGAAAGGATACTTAAAAGAGAACTTCAGTTATAGATTGCAAACCCTAATTAAAAAAAAAGTGGATTTCAATTTGTTTTATGTTTGTCCTCATTTAAGGACCTGTGAAAACATTTTTTTTTCCAGATATAAAGGCTATCCCTCATTTAGTTTTCTACTCCAGTCTTCCTATTCTTGGGAAGGCCCAAAAGATTCTGATCCTTTCTTTGTATTCCTTGTTTGTTCTTGCCTCACATCGGTCTATGCTGGGTTGCCATGTTGAATACTTATTGCTATTTATACAAAGTATCTGCTTATGCATTGGTCAGAAATCTTGCATGCCAAGCTCAAAAGTCTTTGCTTTTTCTCGATAGCTCTTCAATGCATTGGGTACCATCTTTACCTATTATCCAGGGCATGGCTGGGTCTTCTGCAGCTCTGCCTCATTCTACATTCTAATATGAGGGATTACTTTTCCCCAAATCTCTGTGTCCAGAGTCATACCACTGGGTAGGAGCAGATCTGCCTAACATCAACTCAGATACTTTTTTTTTCCCCATTATACCATGCTACACAGTGACTTGCTATTTCCCATCACTAACCTTTTGTTGTTACTTTTTTGGAGAGGAGGCCATATGTGAAATTATTGAATAAAGCTCTTAGTTGGTGCTAAGATATATATCAAGCTTTTAATAATTCATTATCATATGACCATTTACCTCCACCTGATCCTAAGTTAGATATTGCTGTGCTCACTTTTCAGCTGAAAAAAGTGAGGAGAAGCTATATATCTAGGATAAGCTCTCACAGCTACCAAGTCAGTGAAGGTGCATTTCAAACTTACGTTTGTCTAAGACCCACAAAGCCCGTATTATGTTCTTATCACTCTACTGCCATCACGAGTCCCAGTGAAATGGCTAAACAGTTAAAATTAACCCTGCCAAAATTCTAGTGCCTGTTCTCATCTTTAGATACTTTGTCCATTATACAAATTTCTTTTATGATTTCTTCAACATCTTCACCGCTTGCCCTTTGGAAAATTAAGAAGGATGTATGATTTTCCTCCATATGTGTTTATGACATAATTAACCCCATTTCATTTGTTAAGTATTTATTGAGAATTAATTATGTGCCAAGCAAAGCATCAGGTGGTGAGTAGAGATATTTAGATGAATGAGACATGATTCTTCCTCTGGAAAAGCTCATATCCTACTGAGAGAGAGAGTCATTAAAGCAAATAATTACAGTGACCCCCACGTGATAGTTTAAATAAAGACACCCAATGTAAAGAAATGGAGGAGAATTAATTACTCTGGGAGGATCTGGGAAAACCTTCATGAGTAGGTGATATTTGAATGTCCATTGAAGGATAACTAGGAGTTCTATACCAACGGATTTTACAGTAGCAAGCTGTAGCTATACGAAGTGTGAGCAGTATTTAGAGACTATCACTGTCCCCATAGTGATCAAATTTTCTATGTATGAGGAAATAGAGTGGGTGTAGTGAATGAGACTAATGATACCGATAGTATCAGGGTGTAGCCTGCACTAGCACACTAAGTTTAGCCTAAGAAATTTAGGCTTCACGAACCCACAATAAATATCACCTCCTACCTGTTAGCATGGCTGTTATCAAAAATAATAATAATAATAAGAGAGAACAAGTATTGTTGAGGATGTGGAGATAAGAGAACACTTGTACACTATTGGTAGGAACATTACTAAAAATGGTATGGAGGTTCCTCCAAAGTTTAAAAATAGAACTATCATATGATTCAGCAATACCACTTCTGGGTATGTATCCCAAGAAAATGAAATCGCTATCTCAAAGAGCTCTCTGGACTCCCATGTTCACTGCAGCAGTATTCACAAAAGCCAAGATATGGAAACAACCTAAGTAACTTCAGTGTATATTGACAGATGAATGGAGACAGAAAATGTGATACACACACACACACACAATGGAAAATTAGTGCCTCATTTTTCTCATCTGTAAAATGAGGATCATAATAAAATCTACTACAGTGGTGTTATGAGAATTAAAGCAGTTAATACATGTAAAGTACTCTGAACAGTGCTTGGCACAAAGTAAGTGCTCAGTGAGTATGCGTTATTATTCCAATATCTAAAATTGGTTGTGGATTACAGAATGCCAAGTTGTTGTTAATCCTTACTGGGAAGATCCACGTAAGAAGAATTGGTGACTATGAAATATGGCACTTAAACTGAGGCCAGTGCTCAAGCTGCTTCCTCATCGAAGGAAAGTTGGTAACATTTTGGGAGCATTTACCATATGTTAGTGCATTTACATGTATTATATCATTTACCCTCACAAACACACAGTGATTGATACACACACACACACACACACACACACACACATATACACACACATATATATGTATATGCCATATAATCTTTCTTTTATTAAAAAGGAAAATGAGGCATAAAGAAGTTAAGCCACTTGTACTAGGTCACACAAGTAGGAGGTGTTGAGACAAGGGTTCTAAAGAGGTTAGACTGACGGCAAATTCAGTTTTTTCACTATGCTACCTTATCTTTCAAGCTAGGTCAAATAATTAATTTTTATGTTCTATGGTTAAAAATATTGTAGAGCGGATACAGAAAAATCTGCTTTGTATTATTGCTATAATTTGTGATCCTCATGTTTGTAAAGCAGATTTTTTCTTAAACTATTTCACACTTCCTGTCCCAGATGCTTCCCATAGCAACATATATATTATTAGTGGGTTTTTATATATGGCAACACTAGGTACCAGGATGTAGTGCCTTTCTGTGCTGTGGTTCGTTCCAAATTGAGTCCTCTTGGTAAGTCTGAGGTCTTACAAATTATTTTTTGATGATGGGCCATGCTTCACTACTAATACAGGCTCTCTACTTCCTTGGCATTTTATGGCAGTCTTCCATATTTATATACTGTTGTTTGCCAGGGGCTCTAAACTTCATAGTAAAAAGAACTGAGTATCAGGAAGAACTTGAATTGTACAAGTGAACGTGATATAAAAGTGATAGAAACATTCTTTGGGTCAAACTCATCAAGAGCCAGCATGGGAGTCAATAGGCATATGGCTGACCTTTTCAGATCATACCTTGTGATGCAGGCTTGAGATGCGACCCAGTGCATTTAATGGGCTGATAATAAAGGATAATCCAGTTTCACCTCATATGTGATTGTCCAACACTTCAAACCTATAGGGTCAAGGTTTACATGCTTGAATTGGGAGAGAGGGGTGTGCATTTAGCAAAGCCACCTCTTTCAATATTATTTTATCTACTAATCAATGTCACATAATTTGATTTTCTAGATCACTATATAATTCACCTTTTATGACATGCATTAAGGAAAAGAAAAGAAAATCACTTGGGCTAGAGAAGGAAATGTTGATTAGATTAAAAAACCTCACAGTAAATATCTGACTCTCATTCATCTCCCATATTAGTCATACCTATTTTGAATGGATAAATCAGTATAACAGCCAACTGTAGAACATATACAGTGTTCTTCTTGTGTGTCTACCAAATTGGATGTCTCTTGTCATAAACCTGAATCAAACTTTCATATTTCTCTAAGATATTGTCAAAAGATAATGTGAGTATATGGCTTACATGATGTAAGCTAGTGATAAGTATCTGTTGGTTTTTACTCTATACAAAATGCAAACCAAAATGACTTTAATAAAAAGCATTTTGAATATTTAATTTATTTTCCAATGAAATTCCCATAAACTTTCATTAAAAAGGCATATTTTATGTATAAATAATTCATTCATCTATTCCTTAATTCACCTAATGTGTAAATGTTTATTAACTTCCACTACATCCTAAGTACCTAATTCATGCCACAAATTGTTCTTTTATTTTGTTGAACTCTTAAAAAAATAAATTTAAGTAGATATTATAATCAATTTACAACTGCATAAACTGACTTCCAGTGAGGTTTAATTTTCCTAATGTATAATTGAAAGTTACTAGTGTCCAATTTATGATGGCAGTATTAAAAAAAATCCATTATGAGATGACAAATTTAACAATAACAATTTGGACAAAAAAAAACTGAGATGCAGCTTCTAACATGGACTTGTTGTATGAAATCTCTAAATTATTAAGTAGGCTTAAGACCTGAAAAACTAAAAAAGTATTGGAATTAAAGGAAAGAGAGTGGGGCAGGGGAGGGATGGATTGGGAGTTTGGGATTAGAAGATGCAAACTATTATATACAGAATGAATAAACAACAAGGTCCTACTATATAGCACAGGGAACTATATTCAATATCCTGTGATAAGCCACAACAGAATATGAAAAATAATATATATATATATATATATATATAAATAATGTGAATCACTTTGCTGTACACCAGAAACAAATGCAACATTGTAATCAACTATACTTCAATTAAAAAAAGGAGAGAAATAGCTTTCCCTGACTAATTCTTGTACATTTTTGGAAAGTTTTGTTTAAGGTATTTATGCAGTAAGAATATATTTTTGGCAAAGGACATATGTCAAACACTTTCTAGGATATATTTGGAACATATCAGACACACATTAGAGGTTAAAAAAGTAGGAAAAAATGCCCTGTCGGAGATTACATTGCAGCAGAGGGACACAGACAATAAACATAATCAATAGGAAGATACCTAGCATAGTAGAATGTTATACCTGCTCTAATAAAAAAGAGAGAGAGAGAGAGAGAGAGAGAGAGAGAGAATGCCGGATGCAGGCAATGTAGTTCCCTGAGACAGGGTTGGGGGGTATTAACTGTAAGTAGTACAGTCTGAGAGAGTCTCACTGGGAAAATGACATTTAAGCCCAGACTTTCAGGAGGTTGAGAAAGTAGCACAGAAGGTAGAGAGGAACAGTGTGAGAAGGTATTCCAGGCAGAGAGAAGGGCCACCATAAAGGCTCCAAGTTGTGTCCATGCTCAATATGCTCTAGTAAGCAAGAAGGCCCCAGTGAATTATGGGAAGTATAGTAAACATATAATCAGGTTGATAAATGGGGGCAAATTGAGAAGGTACTTACAGGGCAAGGCAAGAAAATAGGAAGCCACTGGAGAGCTGTGGAAAGATTGGATTTATGTGGCGGAGAACTCTGGCTGCTCACTTAAGAACAGGTTGCAAGTAGGCAAGAGTGGAGGCAGGGAGACTATTGGAATTGAAAGGCAAGAAATAAGGGAGTCCGGTGGGAGTGAGAAAGGCTGTCAGGTTCTGCATATGTTTGGAAATCAAGGCGATAAAGTTTCATGATGGATTGGGAATGGGCTGTGACCAAAGTCAGGGAACAAAGATCAATGTATTATGTTTGGCCTGAGAAACTTGCCCAGTCAAAAGCAGTTCAGTCTGGGGCATGTTTGCTTTGAGATGGCTATTTATCAGTGCAGGCGTTGAGTAGCTAGCTGGATACAGGAGTCTGGAGTTCAAGGAGAGAGTTCTAGGGTGGCAAGTATGTTAGAGAGTCATCCCCATAGAGATGGTGTTTAAGGGAGAAAGAGCAGCTGGAGAAGAAGACAAAGGACTAACCGTTGAGGTACTCCAGTCTGTGAGGTCGCAGAGAAGTGGATTATCTAGTAATGGAAATGTAGAAGGAACAAAAATAAGGTAGGAGGAAAAACAAATGAGAATGCGTGCTATTATTATGGATGAGGTGATAATTAACTGTTTCAAATGGTACTGATTGTTCATGGAAGGACTGAGGATTGACCATTGGATTTGACAACAGGTATGTCATAGGTGGTCTTCATTTAATCAGTTCTGGTGGCATGATGAGGATAGAAATCATTTGGATTAGCTTAAAACTGAAGGGAAGTACCATAGATAAGTACAGATACAATATATTAAATTGTAAAGCCAGCTAAGAAAGAGAGTCATAGCTGAAAGGTGAAGACGGGTTACAAAGGTTTTTTTATTTTATTATGAAAGAAGTACAAACACGAAGTTATGCCAATGAAAGTAGGATAATATAAAGAAAAAATGATGATATAGGAGGGAGAATAATTGCTAGAATGGTGGGAAAGTGAATGGATGAGGGATGTGTAAGTATGTCTGGCAATTGTAAGAGCTAAGCTGAAGTCATAATAATAATTTAAAGGGAGAGTAATCAGCCTGTTTTCTTTTTGGTTTTGTTTTGTTTTTTTTCCCTCTAGCCACAGCCAGCTGCCAGGTATAGGTATAGAGTAAGTCCAGAGTTGTATTTAGCGGTGGTTTTCTAAGTGGATTCTGCAAACAATGAGGGGTCAGAGAACTAAGCTTTTATGCAAAGAAGTGATTAACATGTTGGCCCTGGAATTTAAACTGTGTAAGGAGGGAATATAGGACTTGAAATGGGCAAGGGACAGAGATGAAGTGGTTAGAGAAAGGGATGAAAGTCCTAGTGAGGTGAAAGGATTATTGGGAGTATTATAGGAAGTAACCTGGAAATGGTGTTAGGAAGTGGTGTCAGAGGGTAGGGGTATTGCAGTTATGGTAAACAGGATTTATGGAGATCTAGGTAAGAAGTGGCTAAGGTAGAGTGGAGGACAATGTCTTTGGAGGAGAAGGGTGAGGTCACAGAGCTGAGAGGAGATTACAGTGTTAGCAGCATTGTCTAGCTACATATATATTAAAATACCCAAGTGCTAAGACAGAGTGACATTGGAGAGAATGACAATGAACCAGAAAGGAAAGGTGGGATCCAAAGCTCGAGGTTTTCAGGGAATACGGCAATGATGTGCTCATAGAGGTATAACAACCAGCTCTTTGGAGAACAAAACAAAATATCCTTGATTTTTAGTGTATGTCAATTTCCTTGATGTAAATTGCATCATGGAACCTCCAAGCTACTAACAGACTACTAACAAACACAGAGTTGGGAAGGACTGTGCACAGTTATCGCTCATGAGTAGGTTCAAGCCCGCTCACCACACACCAGTGAGGTCTGATGTGAGAATGGTCTGGAAATGAGGAGCAGGAAGGTTAGTGGTAGGTACAAGGCCCATGTGAGAATAAATAGACCCCAAGTTGCAAGGTCTAGAGGGGAAGCAGAGGCCTTGGGGGGTGAGGGGAAGCCCATTTTCTGTAAAAGCAAAAAGTTGAAGAAAACATTCTGGGAAGAGTTTGAAGATACATGAAGTTTTGCTGATGATAGAATTCCTTGATGATAAAACTTCCTGAATTCCAGAGAGTTCAATGGAGGGATTTAAAGGCAAGAAAGGAATGGGGAAAGAGATTCTGCTTTATGGAGATAAGAGCATAAGATGAGGGGTGATCTATGTGTCTAGGACTTCTTTCATTAGAGGATAAAAATAGCAATAGAAGTTATCAGGAGATGAGTTCTATTAGACTCAAACCTGTAGTGGAAGCGAGGCTGTGTTAATGAGCCTGAGGGGTGTACCACTTGTCAGGGACAATGTATGCCTACTCTTAGTAGATGGGGCCCTTTTGACTCCCACTGGTGGAGTTGAGGATCTCTGAAAAGGTCAAAAGTTACTCAGATTGTGTGGAAACTTCTGTTCCTTAAACTACCTCATTATCCAGGGACCCTTTCTTAACTCATGAGGTTGGGTGATTCCTCTGTCTCTGAGCTCCTCCACCCTCTCTCTATCTCCAGCAGGTCTCAAATCACCCTGTTATAAATCTATAAATTTATTTTACTGTTGCTCCAATATGACTGAAATCCTTGAGTGCAAAAACCCCATCAGTCATCTCTGCTTTCTTAGTTCTACGTCAATTCCTAACACAAGCCTAAGACGTAGTAGCCTTCAGAGGATGTTAAGGTGAATCATCACTGTAATAAGATTTATCATCTACTGAGATTTTAGTATGTGCTGCGTACTGTGCTAAGGACTTTATAAACCTCATCGTGTCATCCTCACAGACAAGTCTTTTTCTTCCCCCCATTTTACAGAGTTGGAAGCTGAAGCTCGGTGGATTAAGTAACTTGCCCAAAGTCAAAAACTTAATAAATGCCAGAACCAAGGTCTTTTTGATTCAGGATTGTGTATTTAGCTTTTTTACTAGCTCCATTCTGGAGGAAGCTAACTGTGTCCACATGCAAATGAAAAATCAGGGTTTCAGCACTTCTCAGATTTACAGTGAGGTTAGTAGCTCTCACCATACTCTGAGATTCTCAAGCAGGATCAGATTTAGTATTTGTAATCTTAAAGGCACCTGACAGGTTCAGACGGAACCAGGGGCATTCAGACTGATAGGGTCTGCCAGCTGGTTGCCACACATCTGGTGGGGAAGCAGTCTGATAATCAACCTAAAGATAAGCCAGATGTTAGGCTAAACCAAGACCAATGACAGACACTCAGCAGTCAGAAAGAATAAGTTGTCAGTGTCCGGATGCAAATGCATTGTCGTAAACTGTTCACTGTAGATTTTTTCTTTTAAGTCCAGAACAGAAAATCACATCAATCCAGTTTAACAAATATAATTGAGTACCTACTATGTGATGTGTCAAATATAAAAAATATATGTATATATTTGAAAAGCTGTAGTTTCTGTCCTTGTGAAGGTCAGAGTTTAGAAGAGATGAACATGTGATAGCTATAGTATGATGTATGAATTGTTTTAATTGATGGGGACATCAGTGTGGATGCTGATGATACACACTGGTAGCAACTGATGCTACCTAAGGAGGATCAGCAAAAGAAAAGAAGATTTCATCTAAGCCTTGAAATAAGAGTAAGAGTTTATAAGTAGAAAGTATAGTAAGGATCTTCCTGGTAAAATGAATTGCACAAGTCAAGGCAACTGGCATGAAAGGCAGAGCACCCGGGAGTTCTTCACTCTTTTGGTGCAGCTAGAACTCTTGACTGTGAGAATGGTGATAATACACCTACAGAGGTAGCCAGGGCCTTGCATGCTGTGCTAAGAGTTTGGACATCATAATCAATTTAAATCTTAAACTCTGTCAACTATGTACTTATTGAAGTCTTAAGCATTGCTTAGATATGAGGGAGAATTCAACCAGGTAGGAAATGACACATCTTTACTTGCACTGAGCTTAGGTACAGCTTAGGGAGGAAAAAAATGGATGCAAAATACTTGGAGGAAAAGTTGATTGCTACAAAGGATATATTGTTCAGTAGGAGTTCCAAAAAGGGCAAATTATTTTGACTTGGAGTCATCAAGGAAAGCTTCAAAAAGAGTAGGGATTTTGAGATGGAACTCCAAGATGGGTGGAGTTTGAATAACTATATTTATGGTTAATGTTTGCATCATGTTTTCAGATTATGACCTCAGCATTTCCTGTTTCACTTCCTTGTCCTTACACTTTTGTGATAGACATAAAACAAAGATCAATGCCATGATTTCACATGTGCAGAAGCTCACATGGGCTAAGTGACCATCATCACTCAGTTAAGAGGCAACAGGGATAGGATCTCAGTACAGATATGTCTCATTCCATAGTCAGGCATCAATTCCTGTTAACTGGGAAATCCTCAAAAAATTGATTGGAGCAGAGTGAGGAAAACACCTCTTTCCCCAGCAGAAGAGTCCAACCTTGTGTGGATGTGTCGATAAGGGGGTAAGGGTGAGTAAACCTTCTTTACTGAGAGAAGCCCTAGACCTCTGAGTCCCAGAACTCAGAGTGACTCAGAGAATGCCTGCAGTCATGGCTGGGTGTCAGCCAACTGCCCTGAGAGAATAAGGTCAAGGATATGGAATCAGCTTTACCTGCTCTCTCAGT
Organism: Aethalodelphis obliquidens; assembly: GCF_003676395.1. NCBI lineage: Eukaryota > Metazoa > Chordata > Mammalia > Artiodactyla > Delphinidae > Aethalodelphis > Aethalodelphis obliquidens. The sequence goes on along the minus strand of NW_020837994.1, from coordinate 7,226,259 downwards.
ACACCCTTGCACAGACAAAACACAATGGCAGATTTGGCCAAGACTGCAGCCAGCAGGGGACACCATTTTTTCAAGTCTCACTCCACAATCTTAGAAGATTTGGGTACTTTCTAATCCTAGTGACATATTCCTCACCACAATCAGGATTGGCTTGAACCTACCTTCTCACAGCCTGCATTCCTCATTAGCTAATTGTTCTGGACTACATTCTAAGAATCATTTTCTAATGAAAACGGGAAAGGAAGCACACACTGTGCACAGGTGCTTTGCTGGATATGGTGTATATCATGTCTACTGTAGTCCTGGAAATGACACGTGTTTATTTCTCCAGCCTACCTCCTGGCCCTTCTTGTTTTGGACTATCTTTGGAAATGGGAAAGTAAACATGTGGAGAGGGCTAGTGTATTTTAATAATCCATGAAGTTCTGAGACCTTTACCTGCATTATCCAGTTTAATCCCCAGAATAACCCTGAGAAGTAGGTGTTCTAATTATCCCCATTTGCAGAGATGAGAAAATTAAAGTCCAGAGTTTAAATAACCTTCCCAGGGTCATTATGGCCGGTAAGTGGTGGAGCCTGAGTGGAACCCAGGGTGACCTTACTCCATTAGATGCCATTTGGACAAAGGCAACAGGAAACCTGAACCCAGACCAGCATGTTTTGGTTAACTGATGCTAAAATGAAGAATTCATTCCCTTGCTATCAAGATAACCACATGCTTTTATTTCTGGTGTAAAGAAGTAGCCAGTTAATCTCCTCACTATCCTTTGTTCCCATCTGCTCTGCAATATGCTATGTATAGCTACCAGGGTAGGATATGCAATCTTTTGGAAAAAATGTGTATATACATAAATATGTACATATATATGTAAATATAGACACATATATGTTATATCATATATATTTTAAATTATTCTAAGTATATATATATATATATATATATATATATATGTAATTAGAATTTTTTAAAGTATGTTGTGTCCAATAGACTCAAAGCCATTGATTAGATAATCCATTTAGGTCTCATTCCGAAGATGCCCCTTGGTCTGATTCTTCTGGGGAGGAGAAGCTGTGCTGACAATATTGCGCTTCAGTGGTGAAGGCTGGGTAGAAAGGGCTTTATAGCTTCTTGGGGTTTCACACTCATATGAACCTTCCAGAGAATTAGATGATAATAAATAATGTACGAGACAGTCCTGTGGCCCAATCCAGTTTCAGCTGCTTGTTAGCCTCAGGATTCAGGTCCTCTTCTTTGTAAAATTATAGTATCCACCTCATAGGGTTGTCATGTGGATTAAATGAGAAAAAGTTTCCACGGCAGTTCATAAAGTGTCTAGTCTATTCAGTCATTTAAATATATTTTGATGGTTGTTTTTAGTTTGAATGTGAAGATTTTTTAAAAATTTCTAAAAGATACCTGGGTATGGGCATAAGTATTACTGAGTGCTTCCATGTGCCAGACATTTTGCAAAGTGCTAGGTAGTCACCAAAATGAAGACAGATGGGGGCCCTGTGTCCATAGTGTAGAAAAGGCAGATGTAAACACATTGATTAATCCTAAATTGTAGATAACTTACCTGCTCAGGAATAGGATGGAACCAGCTAAGTCTTCTCTGGAGAAAAGTGAAATTGGAAGGGAAAACGAGAATTCCAGAACGTAGGGCCTTCTAAGCAGTGCTAAAACTTGCGTGAACGTGCTTCATCAACACGTGTGGGTGTTCTCCTGATCCTCAGTCATCCAGCGTAAATGAATTTAAGATAAATGTGCATTCCTTATTCCTGGCTGCACTTTCATCCCTGATTCTCTCCCCTCTTTCTTAGTCATGTGAATATATGACAGAAAACCTCAAATACAAGTGGCTTAAAGATAATAGACTTTTTTTTTTTCTCTCTTATCCACAAAGATGTCCACACATAAGTTGTTCACAATAACAGAAACCTTCTATTTGGTCTTCTGTAATATATAGTCTTTTATCCCATGGTACCCCGTTATGCAATATGGCAGGGTTTCCCAACCCCAGGCCGCAGACGCATACTGGTCCACAGCCTGCTAGGAACCAGGCCGCACAGCACGAGGTGAGCGGCCGGCAAGAGAGCGAAGCTTCATCTGCCCCTCCCCATCGCTTGTATTACCGCCTGAAACATCCCCCCCAGCCCAGTCCGTGGAAAAATTGTCTTCCACGAAACCAGCCCCTGGTGCTAAAAAGGTTGGGAACCGCTGCAATACAGTATCTGTGGCTCCAGCCATCACTTCCCCATTCCAGCCAGCAGAAAGGAAGAATAGGCAGTGAAGGTCATCTCATGACCGTTTCAAAAGACATGTTTCAGAAATAACACATCTAGTAACAAGGAAGATGGTAACTGCAGTATGTAGTCCAAATGTCCCCATTTTTTAGATGGGAAACTCGAGGAGCAAAAAGATAATATGACCAAAGTCAAATAGTTAAGAAATGGCAGGGTTCACATTCAAATCCAAGCAATGTAGCTCCAAATCCTACTTTCTTAGGCACTAATTCTATATACCTGTCCTCTGTGTCTCTAAAAATCGTTAATATTTGTGTTAAATTTTGAAAGATGAATAAGGAACTGATCAGCAGAAAAAACTGGAGAGAAGAGCATCTCAGGGCAGGAAGGACAGTAAGTACGAAAGAAAGAAGGGCTCAATGTTCCCATCTATAAATGGGAAAAGGCACCTCTTTCTTCACAGAGCTGTTCTGAAGAATCAGTCATAGTTAAGAGGGTAAGAGCACATGTCCCAGTACCTAGCACATTCAGAACACTCAATAAAATTGTGTTTAGACCAAAAGCCAAAAGCATGTCTGCAGAAGATTACACAAGAGCCTTGCGGGATCTGCTAACATTCTGTTAGGGGACAGCATAATTAAGGTTGTGTTAATGATGTAAGTGTTGATTTTTTACCAAAACATTAGATGCGGTCTTTTGTAAAAAGTTAATTACAGACTTAATTCCACTTGCCTTCCACATGGATTGAAAGGTGGCCGGAGGAGAGCAGTATAGGGAAACTCACACCAGCAATATGTTAATTGTAGAAAGGTTTCTAAATGGAAGATGACAATTATATTTAATTGTGTTCATTATCATTAAAAAGTATCTGTGTGAGGGCTTCCCTGGTGGCGCAGTGATTGAGAGTCCGCCTGCCGATGAAGGGGACGCGGGTTCGTGCCCCGGTCCGGGAAGATCCCACATGCCGCGGAGCGGCTGGGCCCGTGAGCCATGGCTGTTGAGCCTGCGCGTCCGGTGCTCCACAATGGGAGAGGCCACAGCAGTGAGAGGCCCGCGGATGGCTTAGTATAAAGTTTTGATCACTTAAAACCACCAAGTCTATATTAAGGATACTAACAAGAAGCCTTCACTTTTCACCACCTCTATATAACATTAACCCACTTGAACAAATTGAATCATATTTACCCTAGGCTTTAGATCCTTTCCTTTCCTGCCCTGCAGCTATCCAAGCCTAGAAGTTTAATCTGTCTTAGAGATCAGTGTGTTCAGCTCAATTATTTTCTGGATGGCCTTACATGAGTTCCAGAAAGAGTAACCAACTTCCCAAACATCACCCAAGATCATTTAGGTTGAGATAATAGTCTTTGGATTTTTGAATTATAGGTGACTCAAGAATTCAGTACCAAAAGTGAAGCTATTCTGACTGTAGTTCAGGGCTCTTTCAACGTTTCAAAATTAAAGAGCTCAAAGAACCTCAAAGACATGAAACCATGAACACCAAGCAGAAAATAATTTTGAGGAACCTCTATTTAAATTGTCTTTATCTGTATCCCTATAACATTTTAAATATCCCCTTACTTTAATATTTATCTCAATGCAGTATGGTTACCTCCTTATTAATGTTACTGACCCTTCCCTCTCTCCTGGTTATCTTTCATTTACCCCTCTAGATCCACCATCGTTGTCTGCCTTTCTCCATTCTGCTCTGGTATACTCTTCCCTTGTCCTCTGACTTCAGGCTGGGTTCAGCCAACCAAAAGCACTGGGAGAGGTGAGAGGGCGGGTAGATGGTGAGTTCACATCCCCATGGTTACCTACCTCCCTCTACTGAAGGCCACAACGCCTGTCAGGTTGCTCTCTCCTTAGAGCCGCCCTCTTCAGGGTTCAGTTGTGCTTCCTCAGTTTGTCTGTTCATGAGTGGTAAAGACCCCTCAGGGTTACTAGCCTTGGTACACTACACTCTCCCTGGTTGGTTTCTTTAAATTTGATAAATAGTCCTTTCCTTAAACTCTTCTAAAATTATACCATGTTCTTCCTCCTGCCTGGACCTTGGCTGACACAGCTGATACCTAATATATTTGCTTGAAACAATGTGATGTACCTTTCAAAATAAGGCATAACTAAAAAGTTTAAGTATATTTAATTTTACTTCTATATGCACAAATGAATTTAGATGAAGTATTATCATTTTTCATTTATTTATTTGCAGCTCCTGGTACCTGTTGGTACCCCATACTATTTCCTGAATTAAAATGTATATACTCAATTAAATATCCTACACTTTGTCCAAATCTCTTGAACCTGAAACTACATGGGGGCTTTTCCTTAAATTACTTCATACAGTCTTTAAAACATTCCTGATATAGATATTGTACTTTCTGTTTTAGGAAACTAGGGCTTTTGTAGGGAGGATAAGTGACTCTTCTAAGTGTGCAGATCTAAGAAAAGTAACAACATCGTGCCAGTTAGCAAATATATAATCACTGCAATGAGCCACAGAGGGTGACTAGCATTGCGGAATGTCATCAGCAGTGCTGGAAAGGGTACATACTCTCTCCTCTGGAGTGAGAACTGTAAGGGGAGTAGAAGGAGTCTTATATGTTCCATCCATATGCATATACAGACTTCAGAGGGACAGCTTCCATTCAGTGTTTTGAATGATATTTATCATTATCATTAGGAGATGAGGAGAAGCTTCACACCAGTTTGTGCAGATTATATAGAGAGAGCAGCTTGATGATTTAGAAAGAACCCCAGGTTTGAGCTCAGGACATGCTAGATGGATACATTTGGGAAATTCATTGAAATACTTTTTGGAACCCAGTGTACCACCTCTGCATGAGATGTCTGTGTTGCCTTCCACACTGTTAACTCAAGGACAGCGTTCATGTTTAATTCACTTTAGTATTTGGGTACTTTAGTGCTCTATACATATAGGGCATGAAATAAGTACCATAATTTTGAGGGGAGAGAGAGAAAAAGACAGGAGCGAGGAAAAGAGAGAGAGAGAGGTTTATCTCACAAACTAGTCTATGCCTCCATCTTAAAGCCAACAGTTAACATCATTTCCAGTCTAAAGGTAAACTATCACATGGAAAAATAAACTTTAGGCCTGCTACTAAACCTTTTGATGGAATCTCCCCTTTTTAAACAGAGACTAGGATAAAACCCTTTAGCTATGATAGAAAAATAAAGAACAACATGACTAATAATTTTAAGTGGTATGCATGTGGTTTAAATACTCAACCATTTCAAAATAAGGTATTAGGAAACAGGAAAAATTGATGAAATTCAGAAGGATCAACATTCTCAGTCCCAGGCTTTTCTCACCTTATGTACTTTGTACCATTGGAAAAAAATCTAGTTTGAAAAGTTATATTGCTTTCAACAAAAATAAATGTTGATTAGCTTGCTTTCTTTTTTTGGTAAGATAAGTTTGAGTCAAAATCAATATCCAAAAGAGCTCCAGAGAAAAAGAGATGTTGTCTGGGTACAAAATTTGTGAAGGGGTAATTCATTCCAGTGGTAGTGGAACCATCTCTGAGTGTAGCTTTAAGCAATTCAGCTTGTAGTGAAACCTCTTCAAAAGAGTATAGGGTTTCAAGAGAACCTGGGAGAGGAGAAAAAAGTTAACATAAATCACAGTCTTATCATGGCCAGGTTCTTAATCCCTTTTCTTCACTAGAGCCGGATCAATTGATTTCTAACCTGCAATATACAAATAATTTCTCCACTCGTCCTCTCACAGTCTCACTCTTGAAAGCTGGGATTTAACCAGGTTGTATTATAACACAGGGACTCAAAAGTACCTGACCTTCGCTTCTGATGAGCTTTACCCTCTTTGTGTATCCCCTCGTTCTGATACCTGGTTAAAGCCTGATATCGTTTTGTCAATTACCTAATGCCCTAGTCATTCTAGAGTAGTTCTAGATCCCACTCCTAACAGTGCATCCTCACAGGTACCACAGTCTTGGTTATTCATTCTGAGATTAATTTGTCTATTCATCATCCATTCACTTAAACATTAATTGAGTGCCTACTATGCCAGACATTTTGCTATGTGAAGAAAGTACAGGAATGGAATAAAATATAGACCCATTCTCCTAAGAGCTCAAAGTCATTTTGGCAGATAGATCAGTTCAAGAAGCAATTTGAGAATTTTGTAGTTACGTGATAGAGGGGTGTGTAGAGAGCCAGAGGATCATAGAGGAGGGATGTGTTATGCCGTCCTGGGGTTCAGAGAAGGCTTGTTGTAGAGGATGGCTCTTGGGCTAGATTTTGGAGAATTAGTAGAAATCTTACAAGCAACAGAAGGAAAAAAGGAAATTCCATGTGGAGCAACAGTATCTGGAAAAGCATGGAAATGGTAAGAAATATGATACTCTCAGGGCAAATAGACTTAGTGGTAGACGGAAGAAATTTTAAGAGGAGAGAGTAATATAAATGTTTAGAAAGGAGACAGATTTAGGCAGGGACTAAATTCAGAAGGACTCCGTATTCAGATATGAATTTTGGAATCTTATTTCAAAGCTACAGGAAAAATTTAGCTGAGGAGTGCATGGGCATAGCTTGTCTCAAGAGTGTGCTTCTCCAGACACTGTCATGACTAGAGGCCTCTGAGTATACACAGTAAGAGTTAGGCAGAAATTACCTTTAGTGTTGGCTGCATATCTCATTAACTATGAAAACTTAACCAACCATCTTAGCCTTTTAAGATCTAGTTTCCTCAGCTATAAAATTTGAAAATCTTCAGCCTCCTAGACTTGCTATAGTGAAGTAGTGAACTTAATTATTGTTGAATTCCCAATGTCTTATATTTATGTTTATTCAATTAAATAACATAGTAAGGACCTGTGATGGTTAATTTCATGTGTCAGCTGGACTGGGCTAAGGGATGCCTAGATAGCTGGCAGAACATTATTTCTGGGTGTGTCTGAGAGGGTGTTTCTGGAAGACGTTAGCATGTGAATCACTAGGCTGAGTAAAGAATATTGCCTTCACCAATGTGCGTGGGCATCAACCAATCCATTGAGGCAGTGAATAGAACACAAAGGCACGTCACCTCTCTGAGCTGAGACATCAATTTCTTTTTCTGCCCTTGGACATCTGTGCTCCTGATTCTCGGGCTTTTGGGCTTGGACTGAATTACACCCCTGTCTTTTCTGGTTCTTCAGCTTACAGATGGCAGACTGTGGGATGAGGCACTCCATGACGATGAGGCAATTCCTATCTATTATATATGATATATTATATATATATATATATATATATATATATATATGATTTATTATATACAGTATTATTATATTGGTTCTATTTCTCTGGAGAACCCTGACTAATACAGCATCTGCCCTGTGCCAGCTACTATTCTAGAGGGCACAGCAGTGAACAACAAAAAGTCTGTGTCCTCATGGGCTATTATTCCTGCAGTGACTGACACATAGAAGGTACCCAGTGAATATGTGGCAAATTACTGAATATACATCATCAAGCTCTCCATCCAGATTCATAGGTTACCCCTTTGCCCATATAAAATAAGGACAGAGTAACTCCCTTATGCAGTTTTGCTCTGATCTGGATCATTATATTTAGCTTTGATGGCGCTGGGAGCTCACATGCCCTAATATCATCTGATATCATGAGTTATGTTTGCTCTCTTGCTGTGGCATAGGCAAGATAGTCTGAAGGTTTTGCAAATATTTTTAGAGAGTTTTAACAGTGATTCAACCTTCTTTACTGGTTCACAGTGCTGTGGTTCTCTGAAATCACTGCATTTCTTTATTGGCTTACCTTTTAATTATCTGTCTTTTCCACTGTAAGTTTCATGAAGGCAGATATGATATCTGTCTTATTCCCCACTGTATTCCTAGCACAGTATCTGGTTCATGGTAGATTCTCAGTAAGTACTTTCTGAATGTAAATACTTGTCACCCCTGTTCCCAGGTACAAGTCAGTTAAAAACCACTGTTATAGAAGACATTTAAGTAGCAGATACGTGATAGAATTTGATGGTTTTAAAACTCCCTTACCACCATGAATGCTCTGATTCTAAATTGTCAGCCTCTGACAATTTAGAGGAAATTGTCTGAAGAAAAAACTTCTTTACCTTTGAGAGCAATGCCACTGCTCTAGATAGTCAAATGTGAGGAGACGGGGTGCAATTCCCTACAGTAATTTGGCTACATAGAATGGATTTTGGAGAAGCAAAAAGCAATAGTTAGGTGGTAAATAGCAATATTAGTAACGCTAGGCCACCTTCTACGTTCCTACATGAAATCAAATTGGTGTGGTTTATATGGAAAGTCTATCTGATATGCTTAAGTACTTGTAAGCTGTTAATATTTACATACCACCATGGAATATAGACTCTAGCAAGGTCATTTAACAGTGACAGGGCAGAAAGTCTTCATTTTGCTAATCACTTACAACTCCAATTTCACACTACATCAGTCCTTTTACTCTGGTCCACAGCCCTCCAAAATCCCATTCTAAAAATCCACAGGAAAACATCTGTTCACAATGGGCTACAAAGAACAGCCACTGACTCTCCCCTAAAGTCAGAAAATTAAGGGCCAAAGTGAAACTTTATTTGTACAACTCTAATCCTCACCTCTGTCTACTAGGACCTGACTGTTCTTTCCCTCATCAGCTATCTCCCTTTTGCCAATTCCAAGTTTTCTTTCAATCAGCCTTGTGATAACTTCTCCATTGCTGTTATTTCTCAGTCTTTTTCTTTCCTGTTCTCAACTGTACCTCTCAGCTACAGCTCAAGGGCTCACCACAGCCCCTGGCACCAGTAGTCAGTTGGAAACAAATCTCCAGTTATGACTCTCCAACTCTCTGGAACTCCCTCCAGTTCAAACCATGGATAAGATGCTCCCCAGACTTCTGACCAATTTAATGTCTGATGGGCTTCCGCAAAGGGAGAAAAAATTTAGAGAGGAGAGATCCAGAGGGCATGAACTCCTTCATGATACTGTGTCCATTTAACAGATAAAGGCATGTTGAGTCTCATTTCTAATCACTTAAAGGTCTCATAAATTACGCAAACTCTCCACTCAGCCTTAGCCAAAGAATTTAAATGCTGGTTCTTTTATAGGTGGGAAAATTTGAGACAGCTTCTTTTATAGAAGGCAAGATGACATGGCAAAGAAAGAGCTAAGTCAAGGAAATCAGGCCAGCAAATCTGACCACAAAGTGAATGAGCATCCCATTTTCATAGCATTTAAACAAAACAAAACAGCTTTGCACCCTGTTCTGACTCTGACATTTTGCCTCACTGATTTCGTTTTCTTGGCTTTATTCATTGTTGTAAGGCAGGGTCAGGGAAAGACAATTCATCTGTATCCTGTCAAAGTGTATTATTTGCTCCCAGCTGCATCATGCTTCTGATTCCACAATGATATTCTGATGTATTCTGATTTTTCAAATAAATATGAATATTATCAGTTACCAATGAAATATGGATTGTGAGAAGGCCATCAAACCAAGAAAAAGTCTCATTCTTTCTTTCCTTCTTCCCTCTGAATTTTCAATGTTTTTATATTTCTCTTGGCATGTGGGCTAATTTCCTCCAGAATCACATCACCACTGGTTGTTGGTGTTAGCGCATTAACTGAATTCTGAGCTCCTGCTGGTACAGAAGAGAGGGTCCTTTTAATGAGGAATGGGAGCCAGATATGGAAGGCATTTAACCACCAAAATCATGACACTGGCAGTTAAATGGAAATACAAAAAGCAAATAAGGGACATTTTGTAGCAGTTTTCAAAGCAGGGCTGGTATAGTGGTTTTGTTTCCTAGACACTGATTGATGGACAATCCTGACAAATGTTTATTACTCCCTCCTCAGTTCTACTTCGACAGACTTCTTCACCAACAGCAGGAATTGTTAATTCATTTGATTAAATCGATTTTTGTTTTGCTTTTTCATTTTTCTTTTTAATTTATTTAATTAAAATATAGCTGATTTACAATGTTGTGTTAATTTCTGCTGTACAGCAAAGTGATTCAGTTATATATAAATATATATACATTATTTTTCTTATTCTTTTCTATTATGGTTTGTCATGGGACACTGAATATAGTTCCCTGTGCTATACAGTAGGACCTTGTTGTTTATGCATTCCATGTATAATAGTTGGCATCTACTAATTCCAAACTCCCAGTCCATCTCTCCCCCGCCCCCACTTGGCGACCACGAGGCTATTCTCTATGTCTGTGAGTCTGTTTCTGTTTCGTAGATACGTTCATTTGTGTCATATTTTAGATACCACATATAAGTGACATCATATGGTATTTGTCTTCCTCTGTCTGACTTCCTTCACTTAGTATGATAATCTCTAGGTCCATCCATGTTGCTGCAAATGGCATTATTTCATTCTTTTTTGTGGCTGAGTAATATTCCGTTGTATATATATACCACATCTTCTTTATCCATTCATCTTTCAATGGACATTTAGGTTGTTTCCATGTCTTGGCTATTGTGAATAGTGCTGCTGTGAAAATAGAGGTGCATGTATCCTTTTGAATTAGGAAACTCTAGTTTTAGTTTTTTGAGGAACCTCCATACTGTTTTCCATAGTGGCTGCACCAATTTACATTCCCACCAACAGGGTAGGAGGGTTCCCTTTTGTCCACACCCTCTCCAGCCTTTATTATTTGTAGATTTTTTAATGATGGCCAATTCTGACCTATGTGAGGTGACACCTCATTGTGGTTTTGATTTAAATTTCTCTAATAATTAACAATGTTGAGCATCTTTTCACGTGCCTGTTGGTCATCTGTATATCTTCTTTGGAGAAATGTCTATTTAGGTCTTCTGCTAATTTTTCAATTGTAAATTCTTGTTTTTAAACACATTAATTACATATGAGCCTCTCATTCACAAGAATAAACTCTTCAGAATTTACCTTTGTCTCTCCAAATCCACTGTCCACCTATTTCCATAATCGTTGGCTTGCAGTTGGATTTCATTCATGGGGAGCAGCAGCGAGACATTGAAGGAAGGAAGGAGAGGAAGTTCAGGGCAGTCATTCCACTGGCTGCTGCCTGTGGGGTTGCTGAGAGCTGGCTGATTCCTTCATCACAGCTCCTGTTGGCAGCTCTCTCCCTACAGCTCTTTCCTCTCTGGGTTCTGGTAACAGCTGACTCCATTCATCCTTCAGTGCAGAGTGGTAATGGAGTTCCACTGTTTTCAGCGCTGGAAACGTCCTTATCCTATGTGATTTCCTTACACCTTTCCCATACTTTTATACCTGTATCTCTTGTATTAAACTCTCCTCAAATAATCCTGATGTATGTCATACATTTCCTGTTCGACCCCGATTGATATATTTCTCCGTTGAATTCAGTGTCATATGACCTTAATGATAGTCCTTCTGCCTCAACTCCCACATACCCTGCACCCCTTTCATTCCACACACCTCACTTGACACTCCCTCATGGTCTAGTGGTTAGGACTCAGCACCCCCAAACGCCTCGGTTCACCAAGGGTCATTGATCCTTTAAGTCTTTCCAATACCTGCCCATCACTCTCCGCTCCAAATCCCTCTTAACTTGCTCTGCGTTATTTTTGTTTTATCCATAGCACATGTTATGTTCTTCCATACTATATAATTCAATTATTTATAACTTTCATCTCTTTCCTGTACTGCACTAAAAACTCGGCTCTGCAGAGCTTGGATCTCTGTCTTTTGTTCACTGATCTATCTCGAATTTTACCTGGCATATTGTAAGTGCTCAATTTATTGAATGAATGAATTCTCAGCTTAGAAGTACTTACTTCCACTTTTCCTAAGTCTTCCTCCTTTACTTTTTCTCTGCTCTCCTCCATCCAGGTTAAATGCCCTCCCCATGTGCCTTCTTAAGCATCCTGTACTTCTGCCATCATAGCACTTAACCAGACACTATTGCACTTGCCTGTTTATTTCTCACATGAGATTGTAAGACCTGTGAAGGCAGAAATCATCAGTATCTTTTTCATAATGCCTAGCTTAAAAAGTCCTCAGTATATTTTTGATGAATAATAAGTGGATGAATTAACAAGTTAAAGGATGAATAACGCTCACAACCTACTATTACAACAAGTAACCTCAATAATCCAATTAACTAGCTGTTCTCGTTAGAAAGAAGCCTAGAGTGCTGCGGGAACCCCAGAGAGGGTCCCCACTCTGGTTACCTAAAGCAGGGAGATTGACAGCGGTGTTCAGAGAAGGTTTCTCAAAGGAGGTAATACTTGAGCAGAGACTTGGAGGTCAGTCAGAACTTATAAAAGGCAGGTAAGTTTGGGGTTAGGGAGACAGAGTTCCAGAGAATGGCAAAAGCCCTTGCAATCTGAGTGGCACTCAGATGAGAGAAGTGATGTGGAGCTGGGGCAGAGGGGCATGCTGGCCACAACCAGAGGTGAGGCTGGAGACATAAGATGGTAGCAGTTTATAAAAGGCTCTGCAAGCTCTGCTAAAGCTTTTAGACTTTATCCTAAAAGTTAAAAGGAGGATGGGAGATTTAAAACAATAAAAAATAGTCTTTACTGTCAAAGTAAACTATAACCTCCTCTGATCTAAATATGTGAAACTTACTAATTTTTGTAACTCACAAAGGATTTCTTCCTTCCTAATCCTACAGAAATTTGGCTTTTACTCACTCATGCCAAATAAAAAGAAAAAAAAAAGTCAGTTGAACCTATTGTGATAATCATTTCACAATATATGTAGATATGAAAATCAAGCCATCATACTGTATGCTTTAAACTTATATAGTGTTGCATGTTAATTATTTCTCAGTAAAACTGGGAAAATAATAAAATGTTCACTCATTTAAAAGAAAAAGATGAATACTGTCCCTATATGCAGGAAACCCCTTTGCTTCTCTCTCATATGGACACTGGTTTTATTAGTCCGAGAGGTTTTATGTTTTGCTTTCCCTTTATGCTTCTCTCCTCTGCAACTTTTTTTTTTCCAGCTGTGCATTCCCACACGCATCCTCTCATCATTCTGTTCCCTCTGCTTAGAATTCTGTATCTTCAAGCTCTTTTCTTCACGGAAAACCAGTGGTCACTTATCAAGACTGAATTCTTTTGCAAAGCCTTCCCCATATCTGAAGGGCACCATGAATCACTGTGTCTTCTGTGTTCTGGCGGCATGTTTCTATCATAGCTAATGCCAATTGTATGGAAGTTATATGGAGACACATCAGTAGGTCTAAGTGAAGACTTACCCATACCACCCTCTTATGGGATATTCAGAGTGCATAGTACATGGCAGATGGTAAATAAAAGAGTGAAACATGAGAGATACAAGGTGTGATCAGGGGAGGACACTGAAGGTGAATGTCTGAGATGAGGTCAGTACCCACAGTCATCAGGAGTATTCAGACAGCACAGCAATCATTTATGATGCTTTGATAAAGAACTAAAGAGTGAGTTTGTTTCTCTGTCACGTTCAGGTTGCAAATTTTTTCACACAATAAATGGTCAGAGGTAGAGTCTGGAACCAGCAAAGGCATTTGGGAATGAGTGAACCCTATTTAATCTTTATTTTATTTTGAAAAAATGTCTTTAAGGTCTCTAGAGACTACAATAATTTTAAATAAAATCAGTACAGAAATTAAAAGTGCATTGAGCAGTCGAAACAATGATAGTCAAAGAAATACATGTTGCGTAAGGTATGGGAAGATTAGAGGTGTGGAAAAACATATGTATGCAAGTTTCATCCAACATGAAGTCCCTAGAAGAAAAATAAATGAAAGAGAAAATTCTCTCACAAAGGCTCCACAGGGTGCCTATTTCATTTGTTGTTTCAGAGAGGATTGTGTCTGCTGGGAAAAAAAAAAAAAACGTAGAAAAGCAAAAGGGGAAAAAAAACCCACATGTATTTGACTTATACTTCACTTGCTGACTCAGTTTTCTGTCATTGTTATCTTAAAACACCATTTTCTTGATTGGAGTTTAATGCAGAAAGAACGTTACAAAGAGAACATTTAGATTCCAAAACATTTACTGAATGCGGGTGCAGCAGGCCTCATGCTGGGTGCTTTCTAATTTGTTATCTCATCTAATCTGCACAGTAGCACAGTGTGCGTGCATGCGTGCGTGTGTGTGTGTGTGTGTGTGTGTGTGTGTGTGTGTGTGTGGCTATTATCAACCCCATTATACCTGTAAGGGAACCTTAGACAAGAGAAATGGTTACCTAAGACCCTAGAGCTAGTGGCTGGCAACGCTGGGCTGCCAGGCAAGTCTTCAGGCTCCAAGGTCTGGACTTTTTCCAGGAGGACAACTGCCTCACATTTCGCAGTCTAATGGTAAGGTCCCTCTAAATGTCAGTTTCTTCATTTGCAAACTGGGATGAAGAGTGTGTAATACTTGTAAGCAGTATTATACTGACTTTATGAATGGAGGAATCCAAGTTCAGAGAGACTAGGGCCTTAATGCAAGGTTACATAACAAGAGCTGGAATTTAAACTCGGGTTCACTTCAGAGCCTGTGCTCTTAGCAATTATATTGTTTCTTAGTATTTTATGTTACCTGACATGCAGGATTTTCATGAGGAGAAGGAGTTAACACAGTTTTTGGCAAGTAGCTAAGGCTTAATAAATAGCTGTAATTAGTATTGCCGTTCTCATCTTTATATTGACTGTTGAACCATGTATATATATATATATAATGGGTAAGAAAGCCTTGACTGGAGTTTTTGTTGTTGTTGTTACTTTTACTCTTAAAATTATGATCACAGTTGCTTCTAAAATACCTTCAGTGGAACACTAATCCCTTCAGACCAAAAAAATAAAAATGTTCATGATATGCACTTTAGCATATTAAATGCTCTGTGAAGTCCTGCAGTTTAAAAGAAAACCCATTTAAATCATTCAACCCAGGGTTTTATGTATGAAAGTACCTATGTGAGGTCTTCAGCCTGACAGATGCTGATAACCTGAATATTATCAGTTCCTCCCGTCCAGGAACTGACTCTTACCACCTCAATCTGCTGAGGCTTATCTGTACAGGAGGCTACTGTGTTTTTCAGTGAGAGGAGCAGCGTGGAGGCCAAGGGCCAATCCTGAATTTTCTGTGTTTCTCTTCCTAGGATACTTACTCTGGAAAGTATGTTGTAAGTCAGGTGGTTTCCTCAACAGCAGTTAGGAAGAATCAAGGTGATAACATTGGCTCTCCTGTAGTACATCTGGTTGGAGCTCTGCTGGCCTTGAGAATGGACAGTTCTCTGTAGGTAAAGAGGACTTGGCCTGCCACCCTGGGTCTTATCTTTATTACCTCCGTGACCTGTGGCAACATACTCAACCTCTTTGTACTTAATCCTGGCATGATACAGGGTGGTTAGGGTGATTGATCAAGACAGTGAAAAATGTCCTAGCACATGTTGCATGCACAGAAGCTAGGCAGATAATTTTAGACTCCTTCCCTTCCCTACTGAGTATATTTCTGAATAAGTTGCAAGATCAAGTAGGTAGGAGCAGAAAGACTTGTCACCTGTCTCATATGTGTATGGAAAGAGAGGCCAGATTTTCAAATGGTTGACTTTACATTTGGCTCCGTCATAATGGCCAAGATTGACTGATTTGCTGACTGAACTAAGCAATTGCAAAGAAGCTGGTTCTTTTAAAGGATGAAAATACAGCCATGCCTAAGAAACACAGCACTTGATCCAGAATTTATATTTACATATGTCTTTCTATTTACTTCTTGATTCCCACCATTGACATAATCCCCACCCCAACTTTGGTTTGCCTTTGACTGTTTCCTTCTGAATTAATTGGATAACACCATTACTTATTTGACACTTGGCTACACATAGAAATCTGAAGTCCTGGCAGTACCATGAGCTACTTCTCATTCATTTGAACAAGAGTCACCTCTCTTGAGCACCTACTGTGTGCCACCACGAAAGTAGGACCTGTGAGTAAAACTGGTCATGACATCCTCACAATTGCCTTTGCAGTTGATGAAAGTAAAGCTAAGAAAGGTCAAGTAGCTTGACCAAGAAAACACAGGCTTAAGTTTAATTTTTAGACTGTGGTATTTTCACACTTTGTAAATAAAAGGTGATGGTGAAGCCATAGGTTATATCTCTGCCACTAGAATGTGTGTGACCTTTAGAGGTGGAGGTTTCATCCTATTCATTTCTCAAAGTCCATTGCCTGTTATTCAACTTAACACAGAGTAGGTGTCAGTAAATACACGTTAGGCAGCTTGAACAGCAATTGGAAGACAATATCTCAGGGCAAGTAGTAGTAGCACTATGACTACATTTTCTTACTTAGGACTATGAAGAATAGTATATTTCAGAAATACCATCTAACAAATAAGTGGGGGTTAAGAACAACCTATACAGAGCCTGAACTTTCATCTCCACATCGAGGAATTCAGGTCCCATTCTGAAAGCTCAGTTTCCTTTGGCTTGTCTATCAGAGACAATACTCACAAATTACCATCAGGAAAAGCTGAAAAGATTCTCCTGTCCTCTTTCTTGCCCATATATTTAAGGCTGTGTATCAACCACTGAAGAACAATGCACTTTACAGAATACAGCATGGAGGAAAGTTTTTTTTCCTTGACCTTTACTTCTTTCTGAAAAATAGCTTGTCATCTTGTATCTTTCTTTCAGTAACCAGGAGAGAGCAAAGAATCGTATGTGAGCTCAGAGGAGGGCAGTGGGAGAGTTCAGAGAGAGCCTTTAAACTGTATGTTCTTTGGGCTTCACATTGAGAGATGAGGAGAAATTGGAGGGGTTTGAATAAAGGTATGACATGATATAGCTTACCTTTTACAAGGATTATAGAGTTGCGCCATGGAAAATGGACTTTAGAGCAACAGGGATACTAGGGATACTAGCTAGAAGGCTACTACAAAGCTCTGGGCAAGAGACAGTGCTGACCCGCCAGATTCCACAGGGGGTAGTAGCAGATGCTGGTGTAGGGGGTCTTTCCACTCTTCTCTAAGCTTTAGGAGTTTGGAAAGCCACACACAGCCACTTCCTTCTTGTAGCCTCGTTATATGCCTCTGCAGGGGTAATAAACCCCAAATGTACTTAAACACTTGAATTGAGGGTGGGGTAGGAAAAGGGGGAAATCGTCAGGAGAAAAGTCAGTATTTGAAAATGATTTACCCACTACAGCAATATGCTCGCTGAAGGCAGGTAACTTGCCTATTGTATTTCTATTGTTTCTCCAGTACTTGGCATGTGGTAGACATTCAATAGATACTTGCTAAATGAAGAACAAATGGTTCAGGGTGCCATGTGGAAACAAACTATTTATCAACAGAAAAGATATATAGTCTAAATTAACTTCATGTCTCTTGGCTTCTGGTTGATTTTTGTTGTTGTTCAATATTGTTTTACAACTCATTCAGTCATATCAAAGGTCAGATTAAATTGGCTGTGAATAAGAAATAAATTTCTGAAATTCATGGGCCCAAGATGTCTGATTATTTAAGAAATATGATTATTAGAAGTGAATATTTGTTGAAGGGGAGTGGTGCCTATCTGGAGTTCTGCTGAAATACCCTTTCTATCCATCCTGCCATTATCATGGTTGGAGTTTAAATTTTCAGGTAAAAATACTAAGTATCATAATGCATTGTTTATTTTGCTGGGGCAATTCAATGACTACATAAAGAGAAATCTCTTCCTTGTTAGTATACTTCTCTCTTAGGTTATTTGTGGCATTTGGGATTCTAGATAGAGAGGATATTGGTGTTAATTTAAGATACCTTTTTGATGAAGTCCAATATTTTTATAATCTATGAAATATAGCTCAAAAATAAAAGTTAATGACAATGTGGAAAGATAATTGGATATAAAGATTTATTAAGCAATTTCATTATTTATGGATACTGCATAAATTTTTACAGCTTAAATAGAGATCATTGTTATTCTTTTTATTCTTTCTCCTATTTATGATGTACTGGTTCCTCTCCATGTGAGAATGTTAACGTGATTGTAACTTAAGATCTCAGAAAAGTGTTTCTATTTTATTGATCTTTGCTTTAAAATGATTTCATGACTTATGTTTTCTTTTGGGAAATGACCCATGAGGATTAGACATAATTGGTACACTTCATGTTTATTTTCTGCATTGATCATACATTCTAATTAATTCAAGGGTATCTATGCTTTTTAAATAACTCATTGTGGAAAGCAGTGACCCACATGGAATGCAGGCTTTCAGTTCAGTGACAAAAGGTAAAGTCCCAACGCTGCCATTTACTAACTAGGTGACCTTGAACAAGCCATTTTCCATCTGAGTTTCTCAGTCTGTTAGATAGAGAAAATAAGGCCTACAATGCAAGGTTGCTCTGAGGAATATAAATAAGATGATCTTAACACATAGTAGGCCCAGAGTAAGTTCTGTGCTCATCACTTTCAACAGAGAATCGTTGGATGGTATTTCAGGACCATTCCACCTATTTATATAAAAATCTATACCTCACTTTAGATCTGAGATGGCATCCTCCAGGGCTTGATGTCCTCTCACATCGGCCCAAATTTCGAGACATTTGACAAGTTATGCTTTTTGAGTTTGTGATTTGACATTTTATTGTTTCCTTGTTCTATTGAAAATAATGTTGCTGGATTTTCCTCTGTAGTTTGTCCTTTTGACCTTCTCAGAGTGTTTCAGTGGAAGAGAATAGAGACAAAATGCCTTCATGCCACCGCTTTAACCAGAAATCCAAATAGACCTGAATTTCAATTCCGGCTTTACCCTGGATTATCTGCATTTGCACTGGCATAAGTTATAAGATCTGAATCTCAGTTTTCTCATCTGTATTCTGAAGGTAACCACATTTATCTTAGCCTTTAGTGAAGAGTACAGATGCAGTGTACACAAACACACCCACATTGCATATTTACTTTGATAAACAGTGAGTAATTTCTCCGAAGCAGAATGAAGTGTTATCACAGAGGTAAAACTTCCCAAACTTCATCAAAACCCAGCAATTACAGAACTTAACAGTTGTCTTTGATCTCATCTACGTAAGGTTGGCTTCTAAAAGAACCTTATTGTTTTAGAAAAACTGACTTTTCTCTAGCATAGCACCATATACAAATATTTTTCACTATATTAATTCATTTAACACCTGGAAAAATGTTCTGGGGGAGGTTTATGCTCCATCTTTCAGGTGAGAAAACTGAGGTATAGAGAGGTTTAGGAAAGATCATACACTTGATAAGTGTCAGGGATCTGGGAGAGGAATTTTGTATTTCTCTAACGTGATTATACTCTTTTGGCCATGCCACAGCTGGATTCACAGTTGGGATTTCACTAAGGCCCTTAGCAGATTTCCCAGTGAGAAAACATGAAGAAGTCTAGGGCTAAGAAATGCTTTTTCGACAACAGTATTAGGCATGTTGATTATTTTGTTCACATAAGGCTGCCAACCCTTGTAAGAAACCATTTACTGCAATCCTCTGTCTCCCCCATGACCTCTATAACTATAGGACTTAGGAAGGTTCAAGAGAAACATCCTGAAATGCTGATTTTCAGTTTCATTATGTTTCTGGTAGTGTGAAATTTGGACTATTTTCCTGCTCACCCAGTTGTGAGCATTTGCTGTCAAGTTTAGAAATTTGAATGAGCTTAGATGATGGTTCTATAATGTAAGCTCCTGTTCACCATCTCAATTCATTAGTGTTCAGTCAGCATGGAATATTTATCACAGTGCCAGGTACAATGTACATTATCAATCAAACACAGAAGGAAAACGGGGATTACAATGTGAAAGAAAAAAATCAGAGCCCTCAGGAGATTGACAGAATTCTTTCTTTCTTTTTACATCTAGCCCCATCAAGCACGACTATATACAAGAATAACAACTTTTCTTTCTCTCTTACTGTGTAACAAAAATAAAACAAACGCATGAAACTATCCAACCTCTAGGAAAACTTTGTCAGTTCAGATTTACTAACTTATAACATATTTTATTTCCAGTTCATATTAAATCAGTGCTACATTTCCAAGCAATAGTTTGGAACTCACAAAAGAAGCAGATAATAATATCTCCTATTTATGTAGCATTTGAATATTTATTAGGAGTTTGTTCAAATATTTTGTTCTTTTGATTCAAAAGATTCATGTGAAATAGATGCTATTAAAATTCCAGTGTAATGTGATTGAAGCCAGGGCTCAGTTAGCTCAAGCTCAAGCAAGAAGTGAGAAATTTGGAAGCATTCAGTGGCTGTATTTTCTGTTTTCCTACACCGTATATCCCAGCTCGCAGTCTTTTCCTGCTAAACAAGTAATTCCTGATTCTATTCATCAGTGGATTTCCATCTGGAAACTGAGGTCTGTAAATGAATGGAAAGAATTTAAATTGTTCTTTTTCTTTATTTGGTTTATATTTAAGGAATATTTTTAAAATTCCAGGCACTGTGTAATCCTTCGAGTGTAATCTGTCATCATCTACATTTTATAGTTGAGAAAAATAGGTCGACAAAAGTTCATGCGCCCATAGCCCTGCTGCAAGTGAACGGTAAGACCTGGATACACACACAGGCAGCTGGCTGCCTACGTTTTCGCCACTGCCTTCCCCAGTCTCCCCGCTGCCGCCCATGCACGTGTGTTCTCATCACACCAAACTTCTTTGTCACCAGGAAGGTGAAGAAAAAGGCAAGCCCCCCTGACAATGAGGTGATCAGTGTCCGATGTAAAGTGTTAAGATTTTCATATTTCCTGTGTAGTGCTGCCGTTTCATGGGTTTGAGTACAAAACTTCCTGAATCTGAGAAAAAATTTGAAAAACAATCCCACTTCCAGAAAAACACCACAATTGTTCCCAAACTGTGCAGTGCATTAAAATTATTTGGGTGCTTTTTGCAATACACATTTCTAGGCTTTATTCCTGATCTACAACTCTAGATGTAGGGCTTGGGAATCTTGATGTTTAAACAGCTGCACAAATAGTGTTCCTATAGGGTGATCAAATTTTTACAGAGCCAACACAGGATATAGTCATATCATACCAAAAAATAAATAACAATAATATACATATAACTATATATGTAAGCATTTTTACTTTAATATATATATATATATATATAAATTATTTATTTGAAATTATATATTATTCTTTATATTTGCTTGTGACAGTTTGAAATCATAGTGAAGTAACCCTAGTTCAGGCATACAAAATGGAGTCAGGCAGCCATTGAAGATTTGGTCTCAGACACGTTTCTGCACTGCTGAGAACTTGAACTTTCTGAGCTGTACCACACCACAACCTCCCAAGGATGCCATCAACACTTTTAGAACAACACCTGCTAGCTGCAACCTTATGCTTTCAAAGTTCTCCCCTTGCAACTATGTAACCATTTTAGACCCCAGCCAATTCTTGCTTAACAAGTACCCTTACTTCTTGCCAGCTTCAATCGTAGTTCTTGACAAACAACTTATGTGGCCTTGCAGTTTTTGCCTTTAGGAGCTCCCTCCATTTTGCAGTCCAAAGGAACATAATTCAAGTGCTTCTTGAATCTGTGTTTCCTGGACTGTAGTGCTAACAAATCCCAAATAAACACCTCTTTATCTTAAGTCTTCATTTCTGAAATGTTGTTAATATTGCTCTCTATTACATAAATGCTATTAATTAGACAAAACAACTATAGAATTATAACAGTGGAAATTGGTAGTAATTAATAGTATGACTAGTTAACCAAATAATGTGCATGAGAAAAACATAATATTATTTTCGTGTTTCTTTCTGTTTTCTGATACAGCAATTTATTTTAACTCCTTTTCACTCTGTATTGGAATTTTAACTTTCGTAGTCTCCATTACTGTGTACTTTTAAATTACATAAATGTACATAGGGGTAAGCGTTCTTAAAAAGAGAGCAGTCATAAAGGCCTGTAAAGTAAATATCATTATATTGATAAAACTACAGTCTCTAAGGCATCTTTCTTTCATTTAATGTGATGGTAAAACTGAGTGCAATCAAATGTAAAATCCACTTCGACGTGCAGTTCTGTTTTTATCAAGGCCACATTATAGTGATACCTGGTATGATTCCACTGTGATGATATCAAACTAAATATCCTCTAAAAACATGTGAACACGGAGTAGTTAGGATTTTACTAACCGTAGACTTTTTGACTTGTAGGAATTAGTTTCCCTGGTCTCCAGAAGTATCCATCCACTTTGTACAGGCGTACTTTGGAGATATTGCCAGTTTGATTCCAGAAGCACCCAGTAAAGCAAATATTACAGTAAATTGGGTCACACTAATTTTTTTTTGTTTCCTGGTGCATATAAATAAGATTTATGTTAACAGTGTAACATAGTCTAAGTGTGCAAGAGCTTTATGTTTCAAAAATTAATATACCTTAATTAAATATACTTTATTGCTGAAAAATGCTGTCATCTGAACCTTCAGTGAGTTATAATCTGTTTGCTTGTAGAGGGTGTTGCCTTGATGTTGATGGCTGCTGACTGATCAGGGTGGTGGTTGCTGATGGTAGAGGTGGCTTTGGCAATTTCTTAAAATAAGACAATAATGAAGTTTGCCACCTCAGTTGACCCCTTCTTTCATGAACGATTTCTCTGCAGCATGCAATGCTGTTTGGTAGCATTTTACCCACAGTAGAACTTCTTTCAAAATTGGAGTCAGTCCTCTCAAACCCTACTGCTGCTGTATCAACTAAGTTTATATAACATTCTAAATCTTTTGGTGGCATTTCAATAATCTTCACAGCATCTTCAACAGGAGTCAATTTCATCAGCAGCTCCTCATGTGTTAAAGTCTTATGATGAGATTGCAGCAATACAGTCACATCTTCAGGATCCACTTCTAATTCTAGGTCTCTTGCCATTTCCGCCACATATGCAGTTACTTCCTCCACTGAAGTCTTGAACCCCTCAAAGTCATCCATGAAAGTTGGAATCGACTTCTTCCAAACTCCTGATAATATTGATATTTTGACTTCTTCCCATGAATCAAGAATGTTCTCAATGGCCTCTGGAATGGTGAATCTTTTCCGGGAGGTTTTCAGTTGAATTGGCCTAGATCCATCAGAGAACTCACTAGCTGTGGCAGCTATAGCCTTAGGAACTGTGTTTCTTAAATAATAAGACTTGAAAGTTGAAATTACTCCCTGATCTAAGGACTACAGAATGGATGTCATCTTAGCAGGCATGAAAACATTAATTTCATTGTAGATCTCCATCAGAGCTCACGGGTGACCAGGTGTATTTTCAATAAGTAATCATATTTTGCAAGGTACCTTTTTTCTAAGAAATAGTTCTCAACAGTGGGTTTAATATATTCAGTAAACCATGTTGTAAGCAGATGTACTGTCATCCAGGCTTTGTTGTTGTGTTTATAGAGTGCAGGCAGAATAGATTTAGCATAATTCTTAAGGGTCATAGGATTTTTGGAATGGTAAATGAGCATTGGGTTCAACTTAAAGTCACCAGCTGCATTAGCCCCTAGGACCAGTCAGCTGGTCCTTTGAAGCCAGGCATTGACTTCTCTTCTCTAGCTATAAGTCTTAGGGGGCATCTTTTTTCAATATAAGGCTGTTTCATCTACATTGAAAATCATTAATTATCTCAGCTAGATCTTCTGGATAACTTGCTGCAGCTTCTACATCATCACTTGCTATTTCAACTTGCTCCTTTTGTTATGGGGATGGATTTTTTCCTTAAACCTTATGGACCAAACTCTGCTAGCTTCAAACTCTTCTTCTGCAACTTCCTTGCCTCTTTCAGTCTGCATGGAATTGAAGACACTTAGGGCCTTGCTCTGGACTAGGCTTTGGCTTAAGGGAATGTTGTGGCTGGTTTGATCTTCTATCCAGGCCACTAAAACTTGCTCCCTATCAGCAATAAGGCTGTTTCACTTTCTTCTCATTCTTATGTTCCCTGGAGTAGTACTTTTAGTTTCCTTCAATGACTTTTCCTTTGCATTTACAACTTGGATACGTTTCGTACAAGAGGACTAGGTTTTGTCCTGTCTCAGCTTTCAATGTACCTTCTTCACTAAGCTTCATCCTTTCCAGGGTTCGATTTAAAATGAAAGACATGGGACCCTTCCTTTCATTTGTACATTTAGAGGCCATTGTTAGGTTATTAATTGGCCTAATTTCAATATAGCTTTGTCTCAAGGAATAGGAAGGCCCTAGGAGAGGGAGACAGACTAGTGGAATAGTCAGAACACACACATTTATTGATAATGTTTGCCAGTTTCTACATGCGTGACTCATGACACCCCAAAAGTTATGATAGTAACATCAAAGATCGCTGATCTCAGATGACTATAACAAATATCATAATAATTAAAAAGTTTGAAATGCTGTGAGAATTACCAAACTGGGACATACAGATTTGATGGAAGCAAATGCTATTGGAAAAATGATGTTGATAGGCTTGATGGATGCAGGGTTGCCACAAATCTTCAATTTGTAAAAAACAGTATCTGCCAAGATAAAGCAATGCTTAATAAGATGAGGCGTGCCCATATTTAAAGGCTTATTTTGATAAACCATTTGTTTATCAGTCAGATCTTTTGCTTTGTATACATTCATCATAGAGGCTGTCCACATGCAAACGTGTTCTTTTTTTTTTTTTTTAACATCTCTATTGGAGTTAAGTTGCTCTAAATTGCTGTGTTACTTGCTGCTGTATAACAGTGAATCAGCTATATGTATACATATATCCCCATATCACCTCCCTCTTGCATCTCCCTTCCACCCTCCCTATTCCACCCCTCTAGGTGGTCACAAAGCACCGAGTTGATCTCCCTGTGCTCTGCAGCTGCTTCCCACTAGGTATCTCCTTTACATTTGGTAGTGTGTATATGTCAATGCCACTCTCTCACTTCGTCCCAGCTTACCCTTCCCTCTCCCTGTGTCCTTAAGTCCACTCTCTACATCTGCGTCTTTATTCCTGTCCTGCCCCCAGGTTCTTCAGAACCCTTTTTTTCTTTTTTTAAGATTCCATATATATATGTTAGCATACGGTATTTGTTTTTCTCCTTCTGACTTACTTCACTCTGTATGACAGATTCTAGGTCCATCCACCTCACTACAAATAACTCAATTTTCTTCCTTTGTATGGCTGAGTAATATTCCATTGTATATATGTGCCACATCTTCTCTATCCATTCATCTATTGAGGTACACTTAGGTTGCTTCCATGTCCTGGCTATTGTAGTGCTGCAATGAACATTGTGGTACATGACACTGCTTGGATTATGGTTTTCTCAGGGTATATGCCCAGTAGTGGGATTGCTGGGTCATATGATAGTTCTTTTTCTAAGGAAACTGCATACTGTTCTCCATAGTGACTGTATCAATTTACATTCCCACCAACAGTGCTAGAGGGTTCCCTTCTCTCCACACCCTCTCCAGCATTTATTGTTTGCAGATTTTTGATGATGGCCATTCTGACAAGTGTGAGGTGATACCTCATTGTGGTTTTGATTTGCATTTCTCTAATGATTAGTGATGTTGAGCATCCTTTCATGTGTTTGTTGACAATCTGTCTCCTATGGAGAAGTGTCTATTTTGGTCTTCTGCCCATTTTTGGATTGGGTTGTTTGTTTTTTTTTGATATTGAGCTGCATAAGCTGCATCTATATTTGGGAGATTAATCCTTTGTCAGTTGATTCATTTGCAAATATTTTCTCCTCTTCTGAGGGTTGTCTCTTCATCTTGTTTATGGTTTCCCTTGCTATGAAAAAGCTTTTAAGCTTCATTAGGTCCCATTTCTTTATTTTTGTTTTTATTTCCATTTCTCTAGGAGGTGGGTCAAAAAGGATCTTGCTGTGATTTATCTCATAGAGTGTTCTGTCTATGTTTCCTTCTAAGAGATTTAGGTGTCTGCCCTTACATTTAGGTCTTTAATCAATTTTGAGTTTATTTTTGTATGTGATTTCAAAGAGTGTTCTAATTTCATTTTTTTTTTTTTTTTTACGGTACGCGGTCCTCTCACTGTTGTGGCCTCTCCTGTTGCGGAGCATAGGCTCCGGACGCGCAGCCTCAGCGGCCATGGCTCACGGGCCTAGCTGCTCCGCGGCATGTGGGATCTTCCTGGACCGGGGTAATGAACCCGTGTCCCCTGCATCGGCAGGTGGACTCTAAACCGCTGCGCCACCAGGGAAGCCCCCTAATTTCATTTTTTAAATGTAGCTGTCCAGTTTTCCCAGCACCACTTATTGAATAGGATGTCTTTTCTCCATTGTATATTCTTGCTTCCTTTATCAAAGATCAGGTGACCATATGTGTGTAGGTTTATCTCTGGGCTTTCTATCCTGTGCCATTGATCTATGTTTCTGTTTTTGTGCCAGTACCATACTGTCTTGATTACTGTAGCTTTGTAATATAGTGTGAAGTCAGGAAGCCTGATTCCTCCAGCTCCATTTTTCTTTCTCAAGATTGGTTTAGCTATTCAGGGTCTTTTGCATTTCCATACAAATTGTAAAATTTTTTGTTCTAGTTCTGTGAAAAATGCCATTGGTAGTTCGATAGGGATTGCACTGAATCTGTAGATTGCTTTAGGTAGTAGAGTCATTTTCACAATGTTGATTCTTCCAATTCAAGAACATGATATATCTCTCCATCTGTTTGTATCTTCTTTAATTTCTTTCATCAGTGTCTTACAGTTTTCTGCATACAGGTCTTTTGTCTTCCTACGTAGGTTTATTCCTTGATATTTTATTCTTTTTGTTGTAGTGGTAAATGGGAGTGTTTCCTTAATCTCTCCTTCAGATTTCTCATCATTAGTGTATAGGAATACCAGAGATTTCTGTGCCTTAATTTTGTATCCTGCTACTTTACCAAATTCATTGATTAGCTCTAGTAGTTTTCTGGTAGCATCTTTAGGATTCTCTATGTATAGTATCATGTCATCTGCAGACAGTGACAGCTTTACTTCTTTTTTTCCAATTTGGGTTCTTTTTATTTCTTTTTCTTCTCTGATTGCTGTGCCTAAAACTTCCATAACTATGTTGAATAATAGTGGTGAGAGTGGACAGCCTTGTCTTGTTCCTGATCTTAGTGTAAATGGTTTCAGTTTTTCACCATTGAGAATGATGCTGGCTGTGGGTTTGTCATATATGGCCTGTATTATGTTGAGGTAAGTTCCCTCTGTGCCTACTTTCTGGAGAGTTTTTATCATAAATGGGTGTTGAATTTTGTCGAAAGTTTTTCTGCATCTATTGAGATTACCATATGGTTTTTATCCTTCAATTTGTTAATATGGTGTATCACATTGATTGATTTGCATGTAGTGAAGAATCCTTGCATTCCTGGGATAAACCCCACTTGATCATGGTGTATGATCCTTTTAATGTGCTGTTGGATTCTGTTTACTAGTATTTTATTGAGGAATTTTGCATCTATGTTCATCAGTGATATTGGCCTGTAGTTTTCTTTCTTTGTGACATCTTTGTCTGGTTTTTGTATCAGGGTGATGGTGGCCTCGTAGAATGAGTTTGGGAGTGTTCCTCCCTCTGCTATATTTTGGAAGAGTTTGAGAAGGATAGGTGTTAGCTCTTTTCTAAATGTTTGATAGAATTCACCTGTGAAGCCATCTGGTCCTGGGCTTTTGTTTGTTGGAAGATTTTTAATCACAGTTTCAATTTCAGTGCTCATGATTGATCTGTTCATATTTTCTATTTCTTCCTGGTTCAGTCTCAGAAGGTTGTGCTTTTCTAAGAATGTGTCCATTTCTTCCAGGTTGTCCATTTTATTGGCATATAGTTGCTTGAAGTAATCTCTCATGATCCTTTGTATTTCTCCAGTGTCAGCTGTTACTTCTCCTTTTTCATTACTAATTCTGTTGATTTGAGTCTTCTCCCTTTTTTTCTAAATGAGTCTGGCTAGTGGTTTATCAGTTTTGTTTGTCTTCTCAAAGAACCAGCTTTAAGTTTGATTGATCTTTGCTATTGTTTCCTTCATTTCTTTTTTATTTATTTCTGCTGTGATATTTATGATATTTTCTCTTCTGCTAACTTGAGGGTTTATTTGTTCTTCTTTCTCTAATTTCTTTAGGTGTAAGTTTAGGTTGTTTATTGGAGATTTTTCTTGTTTCTTGAGGTAGTATTGTATTGTTATAAACTTCCCTCCTAGAACTGCTTTTGCTGCATCCCATAGGTTTTGGGCTGTCATGTTTTCATTGTCATTTGTTTCTAGGTATGTTTTGATTTCCTCTTTGATTTCTTCAGTGATCTCTTGGTTATTTAGTAGAGTATTGTTTAGCCTCCATGTGTTTGTGTTTTTTACAGGTTTTTTTTTTGTGTGTGTAATTGATATCTAGTCTCATAGCATTGTGGTCAGAAAATATATTTGGTACAATTTCAATTTTCTTAAATTTACCAAAGCTTGATTTGTGACCCAAGATATGATCTATCCTGCAGAATGTTCCATGAGCACTTGAGAAGAAAGTGTACTCTGTTCTTTTTGGATGGAATGTCCTAAAAATATCAATTAAATCCATCTTGTTTAATGTGTCATTTAAGGCTTGTGTTTCCTTATTTATTTTCATTTTGGTTGATCTGTCCATTGGTGAAAGTGGGATGTTAAAGTCCCCTACTATGAATGTGTTACTGTCAATTTCCCCTTTTATGGCTGTTAGCATTTGCCTTATGTATTGTGGTGCTCCTATGTTGGGTGCATAAATATTTAGAATTGTTATATCTTCTTCTTGGATCGATCCCTTGATCATTATGTAGTGTCCTTTTTTGTCTCTTGTAATAGTCTTTATTTTAAAGTCTATTTTGTCTGATATGAGAATTGCTACTCCAGCTTTCTTTTAATTTCCATTTCCATGGCATATCTTTTTCCCTTCCTTCACTTTCAGTCTGTTTGTGTCCCCTAGGTCTGAAGTGGGTCTCTTATAGACAGCGTATATACAAGTATTGTTTTTATATCCATTCAGCCAGTCTATGTCTTTTGGTTGGAGCATTTAATCCATTTATATTAAAGGTAATTAGCGATATGAGTGTTCTATTAACATTTTCTTAATTGTTTTGGGTTTGCTATTGTAGGTCTTTTCCTTCTCTTATGTTTTCTGCCTAGAGAAGTTCCTTTAGCATTTTTTGTAAAGCTGGTTTGGTGGTGCTGAATTCTCTTAGCTCTTGTTTGTCTGTAAAGGTTTTGATTTCTCCATCAAATATGAATGAGATCCTTGCTGGTTAGAGTAATCTTGGTTGTAGGTTGTTCCCTTTCATTGCTTTAAATATATCCTGCCACTCTCTTCTGATTTGCAGAATTTCTGCTGAAAGATCAGCTGTTAACCTTATGGGCATTCCCTTGTATGTTGTTTGTTGCTTTTCCCTTGCTGTTTTCAATATTTTTTCTTTGTATTTAATTTTTGATAGTTTTATTAATATGTGTCTTGGTGTGTTTCTCCTTGGATTTATCCTATATGGTACTCTCTGTGCTTCCTGGACTTGATTAACTATTTCCTTTCCCATATTAGTGAAGTTTTCAACTATAATCTTTTCAAATATTTTCTCAGTCCCTTTCTTTTTCTCTTCTTCTTCCGGGACCACTATAATTCAAATGTTGGTGCGTTTAATATTGCCCCAGAGGTTTCTGAGGCTGTCCTCAATTCTTTTCATTCTTTTTTCTTTATTCTTCTCTGCAGTAGTTATTTCCACTATTTTATCTTCCAGGTCGCTTATCCGTTCTTCTGCCTCAGTTATTCTGCTATTGATCCCTTCTAGAGAATTTTTAATTTCATTTATTGTGTTGTTCATCATTGTTTGTTTGCTCTTTAGTTCTTCTGGGTCCTTGTTAAATGTTTCTTGTATTTTCTCCATTCTATTTCCAAGATTTTGGATCATCTTTACTATCATTATTCTGAATTCTTTTTCAGGTAGACTGCCTACTTCCTCTTCATTTGTTTGGTCTGGTGGGTTTTTACCTTGTTCCTTCGTCTGCTGCATATTTCTCTGTCTTCTCATTGTGCTTAAGTTACTGTGTTTGGGGTCTCCTTTTCACAGACTGCAGGTTCGTAGTTCCTGCTGATTTTGGTGTCTGCCCCCGGTGGGTAAGGTTGATTTAGTGGGTTGTGTAGGCTTCCTGGTAGAGAGGACTGGTGCCTGTGTTCTTGTCTGTGAGGCTAGATCTTGTCTTTTTGATGGGCAGTACTGCATCCAGTGGTGTGTTTTTGTGTGTTTGTGAACTTATTATGATTTTAGGCAGCCTCTCTGCTACTGGGTGGGGTTGTGTTCCTGTCTTGCTAGTTGTTTGGCATGGAGTGTCCAGCACTGGGCCTTGCTGGTCGTTGAGTGGAGCTGGGTCTTAGCGTTGAGTCGGAGATCTCTGGCAGATCTCTCGCTGATTGATATTACGTGGGGCTTGGCATTATCTGGTGGTCCAGTGTGCTGGACTCAGGTCTCCCACCTCAGAGGCTCAGGCCTGACAGCTGGCCAGAGCACCAAGACCCTGTCAGCCACATGGCTTTTGGGAAGTTTGAGGTCTTCTACTAGCGTTCAGTAGTTGTTCTATAGAAGTTGTTCCACATGTAGATGTATTTTTGATGTATTTGTGGGGAGGAAGGTGTTCTCCATATCTTACTCCTCCGCCATCTTGAAGGTCCTCTATCTTCACACCTCCTGTTGCTAAAGGATCCACATTTCACGGTTCTGGAGGCTGGAAGTCCAAAATCAGGGAGCCAACATGGTTGGGTTCTCATCCTGGTTTGCAGACGATCCTGTCCAGCTGGGTGTTCAAGGCAGAGTGAGAGCACAAAAGCTCTCTCAATATTCATTATTTTTTAACACTCAGAAGCACATTGAATGTCCTCCTAAGTTAAACCTCTCTTTCTCAGGGAAAGTGGTTTTAGTCATAGAGGTAATTTGAACTTCTGAAAGTGCAGTTGAATTCCAAGTAAGTTACAGTTTTCATAAAGAAATTGAGAAACAGCCATTTAACTTCACTGTCCTTTTCTGATGAGGGTTTTTTTTTTCCTAGTTCTGAAGCAGTCTTATTTCCAGAATATGAGTCATGTTTTTCACTATATGAGTTTTTGTTGCAGCATAAATATGACATCAAACAACTTGGGTGTTGTCAGTTTATACTTTTCTAAGCTATTTATGACCTCTTTAAGGATCAGCACACAGCTCTGGAGAAACAATAGATACATTTCTGTTTTACTGTAATCCTTTCTCTATTTTCATCCTCAGTGCATTATTCAAATATTAGAGAAGGATATTCTTCTTGTCCAAAGCTTTGAAAATAATAGCACAGTAGCTTTTTTTTAACATCTTGTTTATGGCAGGCAACAGTAGCCATCTTGTAACCACATGTCTATAGAGATTATTTCCTTCTATTTCTGTAAAGTCAAAAATTCTATTAAGTGCTCCTTCACGATCTTGAGAGGACTGAGAAGTGATCATAAACTTCCATTATGAGCGCCTCCATTTCACAGATCAAGAAATCATACCTCTTCTTATCAGTGGACGCAAGGGGTACAGGACATTTAGCAGGTCTTTTAATTTTCTTTGGTAAGAAGTCTATAGGCATAAGAGAAACTGCCAGAAGTTACCTTTACACTATTTTTTAATACGCAGGTTGAGGAGGAAAGTCAACATATCTTTTATGTTTTCTGCTGTGTTATTAAACTTTTCCTACAAATTAACAAAATAAATTGAAAACTACACTTTTCAAATCAAAGTACTCCAGAACTAGGGGAACCTTAATTTTTGTTGCTATGATTCACTGTGTCTCTCACCACACTCAGTAAAAAACATGGATCATTGGTAAGATCTCACAGAAGCAGCTCTGCTCTGGGAGAGGCCAACTCACCTGTTATCAAAATGTCCCCTTTTGTTCGTCATGGGATAATTTAGTTGCAGTCTCTGAATCAGAGAATGTAACTTTACTAAGGTTCCTACAGCAATCAAGGGAACAACAAGATAATATGTGTTCATTCATGTGGTGTTCCCAAGCTAATTCAACAGCCATTATTTTCTCCTGAGCATTGATGTCTTCTGGGGGAGATAAAAAACAACAAACAACAACAAAAAAAACTTTTGGTTATTAAGATATACTTGCCTGGCTCATCTCGAACTTGAGAGATTCACTCTCAGAAATTCACCACTCTACTGTCCCCAGATTCCAAATTTCTGTGTATTGTGTGTATCATGTATCTATTTGTTTCTCTGTATTATGCCCTATGCTTCATTTAGGTCATTTTCCTCCTTAATCCAGTGTGTGAGTTCTTCCAGCCATCATGAAAGCAACACACTTGTTTCATTTTCTTTGTTGGTGTATGGGTCATGCTGGAATTTGTATTGTCATCATTTTCCTTTTCCTTTGCATCACCTGACCTCTTAGAAAATATGCTAGAAATATTCACAGTGTTAAAAATTCAACTAGCACTATCTCAGTACAAAGCACAACAGTTATTCCACAGGCAAAGCCAGAGATGGACTGTCAATACTCGTGACTACCATGCACTTAAGTTGTACACTTACATCACGTGCTCAGAGCATTGCAACAATGTGAATTGCAAATCATGATGGACTGTATCAGTGGTCAGGGGAAGAATTAGTGACAGCAACTATGAAAGACATAACCTATTGTATATCCATTTGACACCAGCAAATAAATTGCTTTTGGCCCCCCTTTTTATGCCACCATGTAGGTTTTGTACTTTTTCCCTGACCTTTTGCACCTATCCCTGAATACCATGGCTTTTTACTTCCTGGAAAAGGGTTTCTTGGGATGTGGGACTTTCTGCACTAAAACTGGAACAGTCCTGGGTAACCGAGGTCATTGGTCACCCTACCTTTTGGCCAGTTTGGTATTAGAGCCCAGTTAGAATGTTTATCACTAATGTTCCATGCCTCCACAGTAGCTCAGCACTGAGCTCCTTGTCTGATGGTTTAGAATGCAGTCTAATTCCCTAGTGTGAAGTAGCCAGACAGCACCAGCTAGGAAAAATGGGGTTGTCAGGAAAGAGCCCTGGGTTGTGAGGCTTAGAGGATAAATTTGACTGCTTCAAACCAAGGTTGTCTAGGAGATGGTAAAGGCAGTCATGATATTTCATTACTTTCAAACTATGATGCCTCAAAAGGTCAAAAATGTTGAAGCAACAGAAAGTAAAAACCATACTCCTTAGCAAGGCACCAGTGTTGCTCATTGAGTTAGCATCTATCTAATTCCAAGTATCCTTCAGCCTGGACACTTTTACAACCCAACACCTAACTCAGTGTGCTTTCACTTCCCCCATATGCCATGCTTTCTCACTTCCCTGCTTCAAGGCTTGATATCTTCTCCCCCCAAAATGACTTTTATTCGTCTCTCTCCTTGGTTGCCATCCAGCCATCCTTTAATTTGTAGATAATATATTACTTCCTCAGTTAAATCTCTCCTCACATCCAGCTTGGGAGGATGCCTCTTTTACTCATCCAGAATCTATGCTTATTCTTACCCTAGAGCTTGTAACACCCGATGACAATTGCCTGTCTCTGTTACTAGATGCCGAGGGCGTGCACTCTGGTTCTCACCTTTGTTTCACTAGCACCTGAGGTTACTCGTGGTGTATTGTTAGGTCTTAATAAATGCTTGATGACAGTCTTGAATGAATAAATGATTAATTGGTTGAATAAATGAATGAATGAATGTCAGATATTACTACCAACTACCATAGTGACGTGAGATATTTTCATTTCTTGAAAACATATGAGCTGTTCAGTAACCTACACATATCTTATTCCATAGAACCTTTCAACCATTGTGACTAAGCTTTTTTAAAAAATGAAAGTCCTCATAAATAACCTTTATTATTAGGCCTAATCATATGAAATGTTGTTTTTATAGTTTGTAGGATGGTTGAATATCAGCAATTTGATATAATCTAATCTAATAGACACTATTTAGGGAAAGTACCTTTAACAAACATTAAAGTCAACAACCTTAAAAATAAATAACCATCTCTATTTAACACTTCCCAGAACTTTCAAGGTGGAATATTGCAAACCCAATTGCTACCCTAAGAAAATCACTAATACTAGAAACTTGACCTTGACACTATGTTCTGGATAAGTATGGAGATGAAACCTTTACTTTTTATACTATAATTGCTCAGAAAGGCTGTAACACTCATTACAAGCTTGTCTAAAAGCTTAAAGATAACATAGACATTGGGTGTAACCTACTGCAAGTCATGTACTACATGACTGGGTCTATATGGTAGGGCTGGAGCCCACCAGACATGGTTAGTTTCCATGCGATGGGTGTCATGTATCACCCACAACAAAGAGCACACTCTAGACATTCTGGATTTTCAAGATCTAGGCCAGAAAGCGAGAGCACAAGTTTATTCTCCCACTTAACTATTTAATCATATCTCATTGGATGATTAACAAAGGAAGCAATCATCCCTTTCAAGAAAATATAACTTTTTATTACAGCAATCTATTTGTTTTCTATCACTGCATACCAAATTACCACAAACGTAGTGACTTAAAACAATACCCATTTATAATCTCCTAGTTCTGTAGCGCTGAAGTATGAGCAGGCTCAACTGAGCTCTCTGCTCGTAGTACCGCAGGATTGAAATCAAAGCCGGGCTGTGCTCCCATCTGAAACACAAGGTCCTTTTTGAAATTCATTCAGGTTGGTAGAGTTCAATTCCTTGTGGTTGTAGGACTAAGATCCTATTTCCCTGTTGGCTGTCACCTGGGGTCACTCTCTGCCTATTCTTATCACGGAGAGTAGAGACCACCCATTTTCCTTCTCAGATGGCACACTCATTTTCAAATCAGCAAAAGCCCGTGTTTGCCTTCAAAAGCAAATTTCTTCTGTTTTGAATCTCTCTGACTTCCCCTTCTGCCACCAGCCAAAGACTTTCTGCTCTTAAAGTATTTATGTGATTAGTTCAGACTCACCTAAATAATCTCCTTCTGATTAACTCAAAGTGTACTAATTTTTTTTTTTTTTTTTTTTTTTTTTTTGCGGTACATGGGCCTCTCACTGTTGTGGCCTCTCCCATTGCGGAGCACAGGCTCCGGATGCACAGGCTCAGTGGCCATGGCTCACGGGCCCAGCCGCTCCGTGGCATGTGGGATCTTCCTGGACCGGGGCACGAACCCGTGTCCCCTGCATCGGCAGGCGGACTCAACCACTACGCCATCAGGGAAGCCCAAAGTGTACTAATTTTTAACTTTAATTTCATCTGCAAAATCCCTTTGGCATATATATATGCCATATATATATATATATATATATATATATATAACAGTAACATAATCAGGGTGTAATATGTCATGATATTCACAATCCCAGAGATTTGGGTGGTAATTGTGGTGGTGGTTGTGGAGGCATTTTATAATTATGAATTGGCACTGTAGGATCCTGAGACCCAAGGTAGACAGACCAAAACAGCAGTGCTCTTCAGAGAATGGGGACAGAACAGAGGTGCCCTGTTTGAATGAATCTTGTATTTCAGTGGTAAACATAAGATGAGAGAGAAGTGGCAATTTCAATGACGATATGGCACAGAAGAGAATGGCAGGGGATGAAGTGGATTAAAAATAGAGAACTGGTACTAGTTATGGGTTAAGCTTTCATTAGTGAAGTGACCACTGTATGTGAGGATTATCTGTTTCTGTTTATTATCTGTTCATCTTTCTCTTTCTTGTTTTTAAGCTTCTTGAGAGTTAGGACTACTTTCATTTATCCTTTATCTCTCCCACGAGGTATAGTGCCAGGCACTAATGGGTAAGTGGATAAATGAAAGTACTAATGCATGATCTGATGAATCACTGGATCAAGTGAATCCATGAAAAAGCTATAGTTGGAAGAAAGCACTTCTGTCTTGGGATGAACCCAAGACAGGTGTTCCTTTGACCCAAACCTTCTGAAATGTAGCTCCCCTTAAAAGTACCACTGTTCAAGGCAGCCTGACAACTCTGTTACTGAGAACTTTAATGGTCTTTAGCACCTATTAGTTTTACTAATGTAGGAAGATAGATGCTGCCTCTTCCCTGGAACTCTTGGTATCTAAAATAGGAGTGAATACAGCATTTTCAGAGAGAATGTTGTATTTTTTTTTCCCTTTGTGAACTTAACCCCCTCCCCTGATTGGATGTGACCATGCTATACGTTCCTAAACTTTTCTTAGTGGGAACCACTTTGGGGACCCCTCTGTATTAGTTTTTTTATTGCTACAATAACAAATTATGACATACTTAGTATCTTACAGCAACACAAACTTATTATCTCATAGTTTCCATGTGTTGGAGTCTGAATGGGTTCCTATCCTCCAGATCTCAAAAAGCCAAAATCAAGGTGTTGGCAAGCCTGGACTCTTACCTGGAGGCTTTAGAGGAGAATCTGCTCCCAGGATCATGCAGGTTGTTTCTTGCAGACTGAGGTCCCATTTCCTTGCTGTCAGCTGGGGGCTGCTTCTATATTCTAGAGACCTCTTTCTAGTCTTTGAACATGGGCCCCAACATCTCAGACAGCAACTGTATGTCCAATTCTTCTTACACTTGAAATGTCATTAGCATCCCTTTTTGCCACATCTCTCGTGCTCTCAGCCTGGGAAAGTTCTTGGTTAGGAGGCTGTCACTCAATTAGACCCACTTGGATAATTCAGGGTATTCTCCCTATTAACATTAACCTTAATTACATTTGTTCAATCCCTTTTGCCATATAACATAAAATACTCACAGATGAATATCTTTGGGAAGCCATTCTTCCTACCATATCCTCCATCTTCTGGAATAGGGATACTAGGGAGCAGATGGAGAGGATACATGTATGGCAATGCTGGTCTGGATCTCAATACTGTCTATAATTCATGCCTCCTCTCTACTGGCATTACCCATTGATGAAATCTTTGTGTACTGGATTCCAAGGGCCCCGTGATAAGGTTTACTCACTCAATGTCAAATTAAATAACTTAAATATTATCTGTCTTGTTCATTAATCTGCTCAGTATGTACTTGAACACCTACCATGTGCCAGGCACCTTGAGAAACTCTTTGGATAGAGTCTCTGCCATCAACGAATTTATAATTCAGTAGAGATACATATAAATAACTACATGTTTGATACAGTGTATTAAGTGATGTGCTAGAGTTAAAACCTGGTGGACCACAGGGACACACAGAAATGGCAGATAAGCCAGAACAGTGTTATGTCGGGTGCCAGTCATCATGTGTCTGTGTCAAAAATATTTTTATTTTGGCAGAAAGTTGGCTATCCTATAGTGCAGCTGGTTAAGAGAGGAACCTAACAGATTGTAGAGGAACTATTAACAAATATTTTATGCAGTGTCAAAGGCACAGAAAAATGATAAGCTCATAGAAGGCAAAGTTTCTGCTGAGAGAAAAAGGCACACACATTTGAACATATGATATTTCTCTCCTTTGACAGACTGTGCACTTATATATGCCTGTCGCAGAAAGCCCTGATTAAAAGGGTGACTAAAAGGATATAGTAGGTGAATTCAGCTTTTCTCGCTTAAGCAAAGTCTGAATCTTCTTTTTCAAATCAATTCATTCCAGGTTTTTTTCCAATTTTTCTCCAGATTATTTTGACTTTCCTCTACGCAGAATTTCTTTGGGTTTAGGAGTCTGACCAATATACATACCCAGTAGTTTAGTATGATTAATAATGCCACATATGACAGAGAAACACTTGTTACCACTTCCAGTTTAAAGTTTCTTTGGATAGTCTTTAAACATTTTTTACAGTTGATTATCTGACAGTTCCCAGAAAAGAGTCTTCCCCAGATGATACTCTGTGAAAGTTGCTTAATTTTGGTGAATCTTCACATCCTCGTTGGCGTTAGGACAATCCTAGCTATCTTTCACGGCTTTTGTTATATTGAATACTGTAAGTAGTATAATTATTGAAAGAAGCAATTCTTGACAAAGTAAAGCATTTAATGGCATTTTATTGGCACAAAAGAGTTTAGTAGTATGCACAAAAATGCAAAATAAAATGTGTCATGTGAAAGAGATGCTTGTAAATTTATATGCATATAAATATGTGAGGGTTTATTGTGACAGACAAGTCTGTTATGATACACACTCTCTCCCAGTCCTCTGGCAAACTTTTCAATTATGTTAGCACTCACACATTCTGGGCATAGATTTTCAGAAGAACAGAATTTTTTTTTTAATTTGAAAAAAAATTCCCAAAGGCTCTGATGTTGTAGATATACTTGAATGAAATGTTTACTGAATCTCTCCTATATACACCAGTCTCCTGGGCACTGCAGATACAAAACCAAATGAAGCAAGAACCCTTACCTCAAGGGAAGCTACAGGCTGGAGAAGAGGTTCTCTGCTCTCACACACACACACACACACACACACACACACACACACACACACACAC
>NW_020837994.1:7033511-7187697 GCF_003676395.1 Aethalodelphis obliquidens | reverse complement strand
CACACACACACACACACACACACACACACACACACACACACACACACACACATTATGAGTTTTTTCACAAGTAATTGGTAACTTAAGGTAGTTGTATATAAGTCCAGAGTTTCCGAAAGATTTACATGTTCCTATTACGAAGAGCATCCAAGGTTTTCTCCTAGACTTCTCCTCATTCTCATTTTGTGTTTCAATATGCTTCTGCATGGAAATAAATGTTAAAGATTCATTTGTTGGTCTATCAATTGTACAAGGATTACCAGGGCAAGGAGATGGAAGTTTCCTGACCTATGAACGTAATCTATTCTGCACTTGTCAAATTGGAAACCACATCCTAGTGAATTCATTTTAAAAATGCCTAGGATGGTGAAAACAGAATTCCTTTCCATTGTGTGTATTATTTGAATTGTCTTCATAATCATTAGTCACTTCTGTAAGTATATGTCCCAAACATATCAAGTCAGCAGCCATTCTGCATTGTGTTGGCCCCTG
Organism: Aethalodelphis obliquidens; assembly: GCF_003676395.1. Lineage (NCBI taxonomy): Eukaryota > Metazoa > Chordata > Mammalia > Artiodactyla > Delphinidae > Aethalodelphis > Aethalodelphis obliquidens. Next base: position 7,187,205 of record NW_020837994.1, on the reverse strand, counting down.
TGTGTGGCACTAAGTTACCGTGATTGACAAGACAGACATGTCTGTAGACTGCATGGACCTTTTTGTGCCTTTTAAAATTTTTCCCCTTGGCTGTTGACCTCCTAGAAAATCACATAAAAGGCAGATGCTAAGTAGCAGGTCCAAATTTCACAAATGAAGGTTGATGGAAGGTGAAAATGTAACTCTATATTCCTATCATGAATTGTGGTGTTTTGATTCCCAGCTGTCCAAGCTTGAGGCAGAAACTAAATCTGGTCACTTTCAGGTAAATTCAGCATAATGCCATGATCTCCTACCTAGTCTCTCAGGTGTATCATTCAATCGCATTCTGTTTAGACTCCCTCTCAGGAGAACCTCCCTCCTGCTCCCCTCTGGGATTGATGACAAGCTCTGGAGGTCTTGCTCTGCTGCTGGTATGGTGAGGTTGAGGAGGGTCCTTCTGTCCTAGAACTTCATCTGTCTTCGTTTCATGCTGGTCTTCCACTCCCAAGAAAACTCACTGCATACTCAGTGTAAGGAGCTGAGGAACTCCTGGAAAGCCTTCAGGCACCCACAAGGTTCCCTGATACATCCCTTGTGGAGATGTCTCAGTACTCTCATGTGAACCCCAGTGTGGACTAATCACACCATGTCTTTTTGATACTCATTCCCTTGGCTTGTCCGGCCATGAACTTTAATTTCTCTCCCTCCTATATCAACCAGTCACTCACTTGCTGCACGAAAGTCCAGGCTCTTATCAGTGACTCATATCCCCCAACGGCTGTCATTGACATTGACCTATTAGAGGTCCAGATAGGGCTAAAGGAGGCCAGGGCATCTCCACCTAATCCACCAAACTTCAAAGAGAGATTCTTTCACACTTCTGTACCCCTGCCTGCTTATCTGCCCTTCAGCCCACCATGGGTGAGGCTGAAAGACCAACCCATGACCCAGCTCTATTGTGTCCTCTTTAAATCTTTCCTCATTCCAACCTTGAAGGGTTCTCTGGTCTGGACCCGTACGGGGGAACATGGCTCTGTTGACTCATCTTCCTTGTCAAATGTTTTCTTTCTTACATTTGGATCAAAGCTTTTGATTTTAGAAAGTCTTTGATAACTTTTCTTAAATTATTGTTCTAGTTTGATGGCAGCCTCATTGTCACATCAGGATTATAGATTGTCACAGAGAGGAAGATACCCTTAAATGTCTCAAACTATTATCCTGCTATTATTAAGTATAAAGAGCTGTGTAGAGATAGGGGCTAAATGTCGCTATTCTACATTCCCGTAACACTATGTCCACATTTCTGTTAGCCATTTACTAAGATTTATTGAAAACCTCATTATGTAGTTTCCATCACTAAGCTATAATTTCTTCCAGGGCAAGGGTGCCTGTCTACTCATTTTTGTATCTCAGTGCCTAGAACAGTGCTTTGCATGCGGTAGGTACTATAATTGACAGCATTTACTGAGCTCTTGTTGAGTGCTCTGCATTGAGTTGAAGGCTTTAAAAACATGATGTCTTTTGATTCTCACAATCCCGTGAGGAAGGTAGTATGGCTGTGTTTTACATATGAGAGACTAAAGATCAAAGAGTGTTCCTCAAGGCAAAGAGATTACAAGGAAGGCAGAGATCAAACTCAAGCTTAATCTCTATGTCATACTGCCTCTAAGTTAATATTTGAGTATGTAGAACCCACATTCTAAATCCATCAAGTTCTAAATATCTCTCCATTCAGAATAGATGTTGGACATATCTGGGAACTCTACTAGAACAGGTGCAGTATTTGATTATAAATGCTTTTATCCCCATACATAGCAAAATGGTTACATTGTAGACAGTTCTTTACTAATTCAGTTGAATTGATTTACTTTATATTATTATATTAAAAATGCATTTCTGATTTTGAATTCTTCCATAACTTTTATTTTTCTATCCAATTTAAATTATTTGTTTAGTCCAAGTATCACATATGAAACACCTGCTATATTCTAGGCTTTGTAGATATGAAAAGAATAAGACTAGTCCACACGCAAGGTAGAGAGTTAGCCCCAAGGAAATTTAACTTTATGCTCGGGAGGAGGGATGCAGTGGTGAAATAACGCTTCTTGGAGGGTGGTTTAGAAGAGATATTTAGGCAGAAATATTAGTGAGGGTCTTGGAAACCAAGCCTCTTTTTATTAGTCACTTCCCTTAGGGATGTCTCAGGGAATTTGGGTGCTGCCTCTTGCTGGAGACTCAGTAATGTTTGTGTGTATGAGCTGATGACTCTAAGAGGCTCAAATCAAAACTTCTGATGTCGACGTCACTCAAACACAATTATTAACAGTAAACAGACTATTTATATAAGATTTATTTAGTCTGCATCTTGTTCCAGCCATCATTTAAGGCAGCTTTTCTAAAATATACAGCAATTTAAAATATACATATAGAAAAACAAAAAAAGAATGAGAATTGGGATGAAAATATGAAGCCATGCATAATACTGACACATAAAATATTCTGCTTTTAAGTCCTGTGTTGTTTCTAGAATTGGGGCACAGATTTGATTGTAAGTTTTCTAGCAGCCAGTTCAGAGACAGAACCACAAAATGCCCGGTGCCCATAAAATAAAAATAAAACAGAAACTCAGGAGCAGCATCATTATGCTGGTATGGTGACCAGAGAAAATTCCAGCCAATGTATAATACACTGAGCATTGCTTTCAACAGTATCCTTATGGCAGATATTCCAATTAGTTGAATGTTTCTTTTTTTTTTTTCCCGTGCTATTTGTCACTAAGTATTGATGACATCAAACTAAGTCGCAGTTTAGTAGATACAAACCTGCTAGGAGATAAAGTAGGACAGTTCCTGCTACGCATATTCTCTACTCCATTAGAACAGTCCAATGGACTTCAGGGTCTAGTAATGGTCTTTAGGCTATGCTCTACAAGCACCATCTCCTTTATTCAAGCTTCTGGTAAATATTAAAGGGCAGTATATTTGAAGTTATATTTCCTGAATAACCACCTGTACACAGCTGTTTTCTATTTTTGGATGATTTCAGATGCTCTCATAGTCATCTGAACTGGACTGGAAGCAGTCCAGTCATGGCCCAACTATATAGACTTCTTACCTCTAATTTCATATTATGGAGCAGAATCCAAGGGGGTGGTAAAGACAATCAAGATTTTCCCAACACTTTGTGTTGGATCAAGTCCAGCGTTCAGGCAAATACACAGCTGAGAATCCAGAGAATTCAAATCTTCAGCGTAGTCACAACAGTTCCAGTATTTGTTCATTCATTCATTCCATTCGTCATTCAACAAATGATGTACTTTTAGCATCTAAGATCTTTAAATCTGTAACTAAGAACCCCCCACCCAGGCCATTCTATGCACCCATGGAATGATTCACCCCAAAATAGAACAGACTAGTATGCCTGCAAAATAAATGGATTGTAGAGTGCACACCAAGGCAATTGAATCTATTTCTGAATAGGATTATGAAATACAAAAGTCCTCTAAATGTTGGGAGATATCTACCTAAATTGGGCCTTTTTACTGTACATCACTGATCTGTAGCCATTCTTTCTGGGAATCAGTGGCCAGCAAGCCAGTTGTCCATTTAGATCCCCTGTGGTCGCTGAGGGTGGAAAGACAACTGGAAGGCCTATTGGTGGCCCAGGTGCCCCCTGCTGGCATTGCCTGGCAATGCACTAGCTGAGACGGATAGTAGCTCCACCGAGACCCCTGGGAGGGATTATGCAAATCACATTTTCCCACAAAGTCACCAGGTGTTGGTAGCTGCTGTTCCAAGTGTGTATAAAACTCCTTCAAAGAGCTGGCCCTTATACATAGACTGTTGCCCCAATTCAGGCTGTTTTCCCCGTGCTTGCAAAGGGCGCTCATACCATTGAGTACCTTCCTCACCCTGCATCTCATTGCATCTGGCCCCGGGCTCGCCTCCACAGGATGGCCAGAGGCAGGAGTCCAGAGACCCTGCATTACACTAAAGCTATGCCAGTGAATTCCAGTGCATTCACTCCCTGGTGTTTGCATAAGCCTTTTGCTACACAAAGATACAGCCAAAATGTTAATCCTGGAGGTCTTCAGATTGAGGCGGAGCCTTACCCTCCTCAGTTTATTGGAGGCAGCCACAAGTTATTAAGGAAACTTTATAAAGGCCAAAAGAAATTTGATTTTCTTCACGCAAAGTTGTTATCTAACCTTTCAAAAATTCCCTCTTCTTTCTGAGAATCTAAGTGGTATTAAGGGACAGGCTTTTGATAAGTATCCATATACAACTGGTACTTCTTAGCACATTGCCAGGCCCTCGGAAGCTTCTCCTATTCAGAGACCAAGAAAGTCTTAGATAGAGTGATAAGCAAACTTTTGTTAACCCTAACTAATTTTTTCCACACAGCTGTAAAGCGTATGAAGCTGTCAGTAGTATAATACCCAAGTCGCTAACACACCAGTTGCTAAAGCATGTGGGCCTGAGAATTCCCCAGGCTGCAAGAAACACACATTGTAGATACAATACCTAATGTCAATAGGACAATCATTTATGTAAGACAAAGAGCCACAGATGTAAACAAAAAAAAAAAGAAAAGCAATATTCTGAGTTTAAAAAGTCATGAAAAACGGTATTAAGGGTTAAGACATACCATGGAAGATGACTCATAAATCATTCTTAGGGCAAGAAAACTGTCCCTGCTTTTGAAACTTACAATGCACTATGTTTTTTTTCTGGCTGTTTTGTTTACAATAGGACTAACTATTTTCAAGACCCAGAAAGAAAGGGGTCCTGTGATGCTCATCCTCACACTGTCAGTGGAGTGAAGCAGGTACCAGGGATACAAAAGGTAGGTGTGGCAGGGAGCAAAGATGAGGGTTCTAAAATAAGATAAAGGAGAGGCCTCCTGAAACATCCTACAAAAACTATGACATTTATGTACCTTCAATTCTTCATGTATGATGGTCCCCTGACCTGAAGGAGGGGTGAGAGAGAGAGGCAAGAGGGATCCTGGCAGCATGAAACACTACCAGAATGTTGCCACCTCTGCATCCCCAGCCTTCTCACATTTGAGAAGGAATTCATAAATCCCCAAACAAAATGTGAGTCTTCGTTTCTTCCCCGCCACCCCCAGTAGTTATTTTCCTTCAAGGGCAAGTATCTTTCAAAGACTATTGTGTGCAGAGCAGTTTTAGTCTACATTACGAGGATTGAGCGGATTTGGATTTAGGAGAGCTGGGTTCAAGTTTTCTCTCTTTCAACCCGAGAGCTGTGGGTCTAGAATGAATTTCTTTGCCTTGATTGCATGAAAGGCTATTATGAGAAAGAGTCGTATGAAGCCTGCTACTGAATTTACTGCGGAGATATTATCAAGAAGAGTTTGCAATGTCAGTGTCTTCTTTATGGAAATCCAAGGAAGAAATGTCTCTCATATTTTTGTATGAACAGAATAGGAAGATAGCAGTGATTCTCAGTGGCCAGCTGAAAGCATAGGCCTCAGGCAAATTTGACCTTGATAAATTATCAGTTTTCTCTCCTTAAAATGAGCCTACTAATAATTATGACATTGGATTGTTGTGGGGAATAAGTGAGATTGCATTATATGTGATGTTTAGCCCAGTGCCTGGTATAGAGCAACCACACTGCTAATAATAGCTGAAATAATACTAGTTATCCTTATTCAGCTATAATTTATTGCAGAAAACAGATACAAAACAAAATTATCAGAAGAGAAAGGTGTATGGAGTGAAGTCTGGGGAAACCAGACACAGGTTTCCAAGAGTGCTTTCCTAATGGAATCACACAAGACACAGTCAGTTCCTCCAGGAATGAGTTGTGACTAGTGTGGCATGTTATCTATCAGAGAAGCTTATTAAAGATTCAATGCCCAAGGTTTTCAAGGGGTGCTGGTCACAAAGGCACACTCTGTCTAGCAAGTGTCCAAATTCCAGATGCCCAGAAGGAAAACAAGTGTTTAGCATAAACCACATTTTTCATACACACAGTTCAGGCATTCTTCTCAAAGTGGAAATCCTCTGAAATCCAAGTTCCTAGAAGCCAGCCACAGGCCAACCTTAAGCAGGTCTTTCTAAGGATTCAGCCTTCAGCCTGTTATATTAACTCTTTTCTGCAAATCTCCGCTAGAAAGCGTTTATAAGTGATTAAATGTTTGTTGGGTACTGGTTTTTGTCCTGGCTCAACTTTATGTTTCTATTTCCTCATTTACTTTATTTTTGTATCTTGTTTTACATGTATCTCCAAGCTATCTCACATCCTTTGTTTTTTTTTTTTTAATAGTAGTTTTATAACAAATCTTTGTTGGTTGGATATATAGAGTAAAACTATATTCTACTAAATAATAGATGTGTGATTTGGGGCCACTCCTAACCTCTGTTAGTCTAAGTTCTCTCATATATATTCAGCACCAGAATATCTCTTACATCATTTCATAGGTTAATAATAATAGTGAATGTGATGATGATGCTAATTATGATGTTTCCATTTTTCTTATAACCCATAGGAGTATTTGAACATCAAATTAAACAGGACAACAAAAAATATGTTTTATACTTTACATCCATAAACATTTACAAGCTGCTAAAATTATTTGTAATGTGATGGTCTTGGGTGTGTCATCCAGGAAAGCAGAGTAGCCGCTCTGATGAGGGGTGTCTGCACCCAACAGTTAGAGCAATGAGGGTCCAACTTAGCAGATGTAGTCACAGCTCAGTTCTTCCATTTACTTGCAGGGTTAACTTGGGAACATTTCTTGACCTTTCTTCTGTGTCTCAGTTTCCTTATTTGAAAAATGAAGATAATAATACTTGTTTAGCAGGATGATTTTAAAGAATAAATGAAATGATACTTGTAAAACCCTTAGTTCAGTGTCTGACATATACCAAGAACTCAACTAGTCAGTGTATTTCTATGCTATGTATGCCTTTGTCATTCGCTTTAACTGTTTGTTCTTAAGCAATTCACCTGTTGTACTCTGGGCCTCACCAGCCCAGCTGTTGTATCTCCAGGGGTGAGCACTGAGGTGCCATCTGGCTCTTACATACAGTGGGATGTAACTGAGATTTCAGACAACTGCCCTTCTCTCTCTTAAAGCTTTCGCAGCCCAGGTCCAGGGCCGGAATGCTGCAGAGTTTGAAAGGGCAGGCTCAAGGATCTCCCTCTCCAAGACTGAATCCTGATACTACCTCCCACTTGGCTAATATAGTCCATCTCACTAAACCCCAGGTTCCAGTCTATAAGATGAGGATGATCCCTCATTAACTTGTTATAAGTTGAACTGAGAAAATGCATGTGTTTTAGATACTCACCCAGCACCTAGGGCATTATAAATCCTTGGTAAATAAATACTTGCTGGGGTGTTTTTTTGTTTGTTTGTTTTTTTACTTGTTGGTTTTGATATTATCTCTTCCTCCTGAGACGAAAGCATTTTGAGATTTTTCCCTTCAGTTATCATCTTATAATTTTCTAGAAATCAGTACCTTCCTTTCAAAAGGAGAAGCCCTCCTTACCCCAAATATAGGAAAGATATTTTAACAGGAAGCTTTGGTTTCTTAAATTGCTTTTCAGGGTGAATTTGTGACAGAAGCAAGCATGTATCAAGCAACTGTTTCTGTGGGAAGGTGGGGGAGGTCGTCGAGCATCAAAACTCATCCTGTGAATCCGATACAAATCTAAGAAGTTAACAGCTGTGTTTTCTTTGAGTGGCCAAATGCTTATTTATAACTGGAGCAGAAATTACATGAGCGTTGAAAATAATATTTGTCTTTCAATACTCCCTTGATTCAAACATTGTCTCAAAAGGCAAATCCCTTAAGCCCTTGTCTCTGACTCCCTCTCACATTGGCACCAGCCTTTGGTCAGTCTTCCACCAAGCATGGTCCACCATCTGTTGTTATTCCCATTGGCCTAGGGTAGAAGAACCGCTACTTTTAAAAGAGGGAGGTTGAGAACTCTGCCATTTACTATCACTAACAAGTTCCCAAGCTCCAAGCCTCAGTTGCCTTGTTTGTAAAAGGATGATCATTGTAATGCTTGGTTTAAAGGCTCCTTTTTAGAATTAAGTCCAATAGAAGTATAAATACGTGCAGCCAATACTTTTGATCTATGACTAATAATTCTAGATTTCAGTGATAAAACGTATTTAACAGTCTTCAGTGTCTTGATGACATCCCTGGGATAACAGTTGCTCACAATCGACCAGCAAACATTTTGCATGTAGGATCAGATCAGAAAATAACATCTCCTTTCTTGGGTCTACCTTGCTTCTAGAAGAATGTTAACATTTGGAGGGTTGTGACTGTCTTTCATTTCTGCATCCCTACTGAATCCCCCTATGACTGCTGCTGTGGCCTAAATTACGCCCCCCACTAAAATTCATCTGTTGAAGCCTTAAGGCTGAATATGACTGTATTTGGAGACAGGGTCTTTAGGAGGTAATTAAGGTTAAATGAGGTCATGTGGGTGGAGCTCTAATCCAATTGGACAGGCACCCTTATAAGAAGAGGTGTGTACACACCCATGTGAGGACAATGTGGCCACCTGCAAACCAGGAAAAGAGTTCTCACCAGAAACCAATCCAACTGGACCTTGATCTGGGACTTCTAGCCTCCAGAACTGTGAGAAAATGAGTTTCTGTTGTTTGAGGCACCCGGTCTATGGCATTTTGTTTTGCCACCCCAAGCTAACTAAAGCAAACACATTAGATGAGGGGTAAATAAATACATGATCAGTGGTGAATGAAGCCAGGGGTGAGACAAAGCTTAGAGTTTCTAGAGAGATGACAGGCGTGCTGTGCAGTTAGTGCTGAGCCTTCATTCACTCATTCAATCATCGTTGCCACAGCAGCTAACCAGCTTCTATTGTTGGGTGCTTCATAAATCCAGGTCCCATATCAAGTGCTTTGTATACATTATCTCCTTAAATCTTCTATATACTATTAAAATTATTTATAAATAGAATCATTTCTCAGAAGAGTAAACAGTCACTCAGAGGTGTTCTATATCCTGTCCAGTGCCACACAGTAGATAACAGGAGTCTGAATCCAAGTTAGCATGTCCCCGAAACTCTTGTCCTTAATTATTTTGCTAAGCCAGCTAACCTAGAATAATCAAATCGTCATCATCAACATCACCACCACCATCGCCACCAGCATCACCACTGCTTTTGTAACCTCTGTATGGAAGAAGCTGACTCATAAGTGCCAAAACAGATGTATTTGCATTCCCCGTCATCCCTATAAAAGGTATCCACTGAGAATTATCTTTTCTCGCACTGTTAGGTGAAAAATAACTATGTCCAATGACTGTTCTGCTCATAATCAAGTCATAAATTCACTTTAAGTTACAAACACAGTGTTTGTCTAGTCCCAAGGTTTTTCACAAAATTCACACTTAATTCAGCATTAAGTTTTGTCTTAAAAACCTACTTTCAATGAAAGAAGCCTGCAGTTGGAAGTAGCAATATAGCTGGCTTCTTTATTTCACCACCCAGCTTGCTAGCCGGCTTCTATCAAAGATGATGGAAAGGAGTTTTACTTCAACTTCTGATTTCTTCAGTTGGCTTCTTACTTTTTAGATGTATAAGAGATGCTTTCTCTAATGGACACTTGTGTGATTCTTCAGAGATTCCCTTTACTGAGGATTTTTCTCCTACAGTTTATTTACCCCAGGCAAAAAGCATCCCTATTCCTGTTGGTCACTTTTTTAACTCAGCACTAATAAGCCAGGCTCAGGTGCTGCATCCAGGGTCTGAAGTCCCTTCTGCCCTCTTTGTGACCCTATTAGACCCAAAACAGCTCTCACTTGAGCATTCCCTCCTCTGTGACCCACATCTGGACCGCAGGATACTCCTGAACATCCTTTGCCCTGATGGATTAGGGGCTTGCTAGATAAGCCCAAAGCAGCATTTCTCTTGTATCCAGACTGGGGCAGAGAATCCACCAGGTTCTAGCTCATTAGATGTGCCAGGCAGGAGTCAGATCCCCCCTTTAGGGACACAGATAGCAAGGTCTTTGAGTCATCTTATCCATTCCTTATTCTCTAGGCTTGAGGTAAAGGAGATGAAATCCAACCCCCTGACACACCCAAGACCAATTCAACTCTCTCTTCCATTCCCTCATTCTTGTTCTTAATTTTTTTAACATTTTTATTGAAATATAGTTAATTTACAATGTTGTGTCAGTTTCATGTGTACAGTAAAGTGATCCAGTTACATATATGTACACATATATATATTCTTTTTTTACATTCTCTTCCATTATAGGTTATTAAAAGATACTGAGTATAGTTCCCTGTTCTATACAGTAGGTCCTTGTTGGTTATTTATTTGATAGAGAGTAGTGTGCATATTTTAATCCCAGACTCCTAACCTCATTCTCTTTCACGTTTTCTAAGCAAGTAAAAGGGTTCAAGAGCCATTGAAGAGATTTTGCTCTTTTTATTTTTTTTGTAAATTTTACATGATGATCTTCAACTGAAACTATGGTATTGCATTACTAATTGAACACTTACTAGCGTAGATTATGTGCTAACTATTGGAATACAGAGATGGATTCTGATTATAAGGCATAATAACTGTATGACTTTGGGTAAATTACTTAAGCTTTCTGTGCTCATTTTCTTTATCAGATTGGTAGAGATAATGTAAGTCTCTTGCTTATCACATAGTGTGAGTCTTAAATGAGGTAATGTAGATAAACTGATTAAAATAGAATATAAGATATAATAAGTGCAAAATAAGTGTTTTAAGGGAAAATGCATGTTCTTTTGTGGTGAGGAGAGGGAAAAATGACTATAACTTTTATAAAATGGTAAGAGTTGTCATAGAGCAGGGGTCTTATACTCAAACGCTTATATATGCTACCATAAACACAAAATGAGCGAAGTAGGTCAAATACAGAAAGAAGGGAGCGGTGTACTGGAGAGACTGTCTCCTCTGAAGTGGACAGCTGCTTCTTAGCCCCAGGTGACTGGTCATTCAGGCGATAGCCAACCCATTACAGTCAGATATTTTCTTTTTCTATTTTTTCAAGAGAAATGGAAATCAGGTTTTTACATAAGGTCTCCCCACTCAAAAACTTTGGCATATTTTTCCTTTTTTTTAAACACTGAATGTGTTTCCTAGTCAATCCCAACCATGGGCCGACATTTTGAGGTCTCAAACATGGAAGAATGAGGATGTTACCTCAGATCACTGAAGGAGGAACAACTATCTCTTGGAAGAAAGCAAAAAAAAAAAACCCAAAAACATATGATCACTTTCAGCCATATGTGTTTTGTTCTGTTTGTTAGCTTTTCATGGAGAATAAGACTTTGTCAAGTGGCGAGACCTTTCTTCAAATATCCTCCCAGTCATACTCAGTACAGAGTTAAAAGTCTTTGAACTACAAGCTCAGAGTCTTGGAGATATGAGAAAGCATAGCTTGTTCAGAGATTGTTGAAAGTTAGATTGAATTATATTTAGATTTCTGACATACAAAAGCAGTCAGATTTCCTTGGTTCTTCCATTTAGCTGAGTACGTGTCCTTAATTATTGTTTTGGGAACAAATGCAGAGTAGAATGGCAGAACCAGAATCTCTGTGATATAATAAAACACTCGTCTACTTTGTTTAAACAAACAATTCTGTTATACAAGTACTCAGCTATCATTCCTATAGAAAAATATTTAATTTTATTCCCCTATTTGCTCTTAGCAAACAATAATTCTGATAATCACATGAAAAAGTGGTGATATAGGAATCAGGAAAATATTGTAGTTTATTTAGTCAAATTACATATTATAAAAAATCTTGCAGAGAATTAAAAGGATGATTTAGTGATTAAAAATAATTTTATGTTCTGATTATCCTGGTAGATGTAGCCTGTTGCTTAGCACTATGGGCCTTTATAACACTGTGGGTTATCAAAGTTCTTAATAGCAACTAACGGACAGTATATGCCATTTACCTTCACAAGCGCCTCACTAAGAAATTGTACAATGCCATACAGCATAAGTAACAGAACAGTTATATATTTAATTATTTTAGCATCAAAGCTTTTCTCTTTGTTTTAAAGAAGGACTTATACAAGAAGCCTATTTTAATTCGTGTTTCACTTGTTTCATTTCTACTCTGAAATTCCTAATGTCTTGTATGGAAAGGCAATATGAGTAATAATTAAGAATAAAGGCTTCAGTCAGGCATATCTGGGTTTCAGTGTATATTTCACCACTTATTTGCTGTGTGACGTTAGGCAAGTCACTGAAACTTTCTGAGCTTCGTTTACGTCTTCTGTAAGATGATGTTCATGATAATAGCTTCCTCATGGGCTTGATAAAAGGATCAAATTAGATTACATTCATAAAATAGTGAATAGGCTGCTTGGCATATAAGGAGCTTTCATGGAATATTAATTGCTGTGATGATGAAGATTGAGGAAGAGGAATAAAAGAAAAAAAAAATATTTGACCTTGAAAACGAATGTACTATAAAGGGCAGCAGGGATAGGTGAGTGGTCCACAGAAGGTGGGGTATGGCCTTGACTAAGATTCATGTTATTTATAACAAAAGGATAAACAATGATGAAAAGTACATACCATTTCCTGCAGTCGTCAACGGACATACCAAGGCTTTGTTGCCTTCTTTTCAAATGAACCAAGGCAATTTGTATTTTGAGTACAGAGAAACTGGTAGTCACAAATTCAGAGATTAACTAGTCCAGCCTCTTTATTTTTGAGACAAGAAAACTAAATCTCAAAAGAATGGAGTGACACACTTAGCATCACTCAGGTAAACAGTGGTGGATTTAGGAATAACCTGGACCCTCTGGATTCCCTCTCTGTGACACTATGTCCCACATATTGTGTGTTTTGACCTATTTAATTCATTCATTTCTTTATTCATTAACTATTAAGTATAATTTATTAACTTAAGCATAACTATTAAGTATAACTTAACTATTAAGTACCTATTTAATTCATTCATTTCTTTATTAATTATTAAGTATAATTTATAATAAAACAGATATGGTCACTATTATCATGTGCTAGTACAGCGGGCACTCCAAATCCATAGGTTTCTCATCCATGGATTCAAACAACAAAAGATCAAGAATATTTGGGAAAATATTCCAGAAAGTTCCAAAAAGCAAAAATTGAGTTTGCTGTACGCTGACAACTATGTACAGTGGACTCCTGAACAACATGGGTTTGAACTGTGTGGATCCACTTGTATGCAGACTTTTATTTTTTACTTAATACGTTGTACAGTATTATATGAACCACGACTGGGTGAAACTGCGAATGTGGAACCTCGGATACAAAAGGCTGACTGTAGGTTATAAGCAGATTTTTGAATGAATGGGGGAGGGGGTTCAAGGTCGTTGCCCCTAAACTCCACGTAGTTCAAGGGTCAACTGTACAAAGTATTTACATTCTATTTACACAGTGTTTATCTGGTATTAGGCATTATAAGTTATCTAGAGATGATTTAAAGTACATGGGAGAATGTGAGTCAGCTATATGTAAATATATATCATTTTATATGACACTTGAGCATCCCTGGATTTTGGTGTCCAAGAAAGACTTGATATATCCCTCCCGGATACTGAGGAATGACTCCAGTCTAGTGGAGGAAACACATTATAAAAATGAACTTTAAAAATTAATATAATTGTTCATAGTAAAGTTAGATGCGCTACAGAAACTAAAGGGGATCACTCCTAACCTGAGCTTCCTGTTTTATTGGCTCTGTAGCTTGAATAAGCCATTTGAGATAACGGAGCCTCAGTTTCTTGATCTACAGAAGAGGAATTTTAGTATTTCTTTTTCATGGCTGCTGTATGGATTTTAGATAAAATATATAATGTATGTTTACTACAGTGCATGCACGAATATATCATGGTTATTAGCATTCTTATTATTACAGGTATACCTCGGAGATATTGCAGGTTTGTTGCAGACCACTGCAATAAAGTGAATATTGCAATAAAGTTACTCACACAAATTGTCTTTGTTTCTCAGTGCATATAAAAGTTATATTTACACTACACCATCTATTAAGTGTGCAGTAGCATTATGTCTAAAAAAACAATGTACATACCTTAATTAAAAACTACCTGATTGCTAAAAAATGCTAACCACAATCTGACAATGCAGGGTTGCTACAAACCTTCAATTTGTAAAAAAATGCAGTTTCTGTGGAGCTCAATAAAGTGAAGAACAATAAAACGAGGTATGCCTGTATGAGCCCTGGCTATAGTTCAGACACCGTTCTAAGGACTTCATTTTAATTTTATTTTATCCTCACAAGAACCCTATGAAATGGATATTAGTATTAATCCAGCTTTCCATATGGGGAAACTGAGGCTTAAAAAGATTAGTTTACCTGCCCAGAGCCACGCAGTTAGTAAATGGTGGAATCCGAATCCAGGCCCAGGTGATCCAACTCCAGAGCTCCTAATGAGAGCTTGAAGCTTCTTCCTGGGCATGACCCACATGTGGACTTGGGTGGTGGGAAGTCTGTTTTCTGACTTTGATTTAGCAGGGAGTGAAGATCCTTGAAGCTTTACAGAGTGGTTTTTCTAAGCCCCAGAGTCCTCATTATTGATAAAATTGGATTAGTCACTTCAGATTTTTGTGAGGTTGAATGTAATGTAAATAAATTTCAAGCACATTGTGTAGCACATAGTAAGGACGAAATACATATCCTGTCCCTTTTCCTGCCCTTCTTTTCTGACTTCACGCATTTTTCATTGTTTGGGGGATCCTTTGATTAACTCATCACAAAGTACTTAAAAAAGCAGGGGCTTCCCTGGTGGCGCAGTGGTTGAGAGTCCGCCCGCCGTTGCAGGGGACGCGGGTTCGTGCCTTGGTCCGGGAGGATCCCACATGCCGCGGAGCAGCCGGGCCCGTGAGCCATGGCCGCTGAGCCTGCGCGTCTGGAGCCTGTGCTCCACAACGGGAGAGGCCGCAACAGTGAGAGGCCCGCGTACCACAAAAAAAAAAAAAAAAAGCCACACGGAAGTATCACCTCATACTTGTCAGAATGGCCATCATCATAATAAATGCTAGAGAAGGTGTGGAGAAAAGGGAACCCTCCTGTACTGTTGGTGGGGAATGTAAATTGGTGGAGCCACTGTGGAAAACCAGTATGGAGGTTCTTTAAAAAACTAAAAATAGAGCTACCATATGATCCATTAATCCCACTCCTTGGCCCATATACCCAGAAAAAAAAAAACTCGAATTTGAAAATATACGTGCACCGCAATGTTCATAGCAGCACTATTTACAATAGCCAAGACATGGAAACAACCCATGTCCATCAACAGACAGTTGTTGGCTTCAGAAGATATGATATATATGTAATGGAATATTACTCAGCCATAATAATGAATGGAATATTGCCATTTGCAATGACATGGATAGACCTAGAGAATATGAAGTCAGGCAGAAAAAGTCAAACACTATATGATATCACTTATATGTGGAATCTAAAAGAATAATACAAATGAATCTATATACAAAACAGAAACAAACTCATAGACGTAGAAAACAAACTTATGGTTACCAAAGAGGAGAGTGAGAGAAGGAGGGACGAATTAGGAGTATGGGATTAACAGATATAAGCTACTATATACAAAATAGATAAGCAACAAGGATTTACCGCATAATACAAAGAATTATATTCAATATCTTATAATAACCTATAATGGACTATAATCTGAAAAAAAATATTACTGAATCACTTTGCTGTACACCTGAAACTAACACAATATTGTAAGTCAACTATATTTCAAAAAAAAAAAAAATGTACCTACCAGATACAAAGCATTGATCTGTCACAACAGGGTCAAGGAGAAACAGAAATGGTATCTAGATTGATCCTACGCTCTTAAGAAGAAGTTTTTCTCATGTTTTGTGTCTCTTCAGTCCAGTAATAATTGTATTTTAAGCTGATTTGAAATGTGCTATTAGCCCAACAGTTTTAGGCCCTATTAAAAGACTAGTCAAAGCCCCACTTCTGTGTTGTAACCCCAACAAACGGTGGGGAGAAGCATTTATACACACATCCATTGTGTACACTCCTAGGAGCAGAGAAAACTGTACCCTGGGAAACTGCAATGCTATTTGATAGGAAAAGCAACATTTTTATTTTAAGGACTCAATGGAAATTTGTGAAGGTTCTCCCCCCACCCCCCTGCCACTCATAGTGAGTTTTCATTTTTCTTATTTCCACGGCTGTACATATTTTATTCCAGCAGATGCAACTGGAACTTCCAAATTGATCACCATTAATTAGAGCCAGTGTACACTGTGGGGGGAGGGTGAAGGCTGGGAAGCAACAACAGTGATTCCCCAGGACCCAGCAATTACAAAGCCCAGTGTGTTTGATGCCTCAGTCAGTGCTATCCTGAGCCTTTCCCATTCATGTGGCTGGCTCAGCTGTGTGCATGAAACAAAGACACACAGGACAGACTCGAAGGATGTATGTAGGAAAAGTGGATTAGGGGGCTGGGAGCACACATGCCCTGCAGCTTTCCTTAGTGAGCCTTTTAGAGCTGCTTGAGACACAGGTGAGAGGTCAGGCACCAGGGGATAAGCGGGCACTACAAGACCAGTGCCCTCCTCCTGCTTTCCACTCCCAACAAGCCAAACTAAAAAATACTGGTCTCTACCATCACGTGTCACCTCTCCAGTTTATGCAGTAAGAAAAGAATGTGCCCTGAGAAGTTCAAGGACCCAAGAGAGGGGTAGGGTGGTACAATGGTTTGGTACCTGGCCTCAGTAGCCAAACAGCCTGGGATACCACTTGCCAGCCGAGTGGCCTTAGACAAATTGCCTCTTGTCTCTAAGCCTGTTTCCTACTCCAAAGATTGGATAAATGTAATAGTAATCACCTCATGGGAGACAGAAATAAAATAATGCCAGTAAGCAACTAATAGGTATTATACATACCCTAATATTAACATTGTTATTAAGATGTATGTACGGGAACAGCCTTCACTCCTAAACAAAGTATTTTGTCATCTCCCTCTCTCCTTTGGAGAGCTGAACCTAACAAAATAGAAAGAAATGTGAGTTTCCTTTTATCTTTCTTAATTGACACTAGACTATGGCATCACTCAAACCCGGGTCTGGAGCCCAACTCTGCCACTGGTATAACCTTGGACATATTATTTATCCTCTTTAAACCTACTTTATAAAGAGATTTAATAATATGAGGCTTGCAGTTCTGTTGTGAGGATTTGGAGGTATCATATTTGACCTGCTAACACAGTGTTTGCACATAGTAGATTCTTCATAAATGACAGTCCTCTCCCACTTCCCAGCCAAATGCTCAGAACATTGTCAGACACCTGGGTTTTGTGTTCCCATCCCCCTCCTGCTAAAGGTCACATGCTTCAATCCTGTTATCTGACTAAAAGGGTAGCTGGGAGAATGTACACAGAGGGTGAGGGCAGGAGACAGGACCCACAGCACTTACTGAACAGAGAGGACTTAATCTAAAAGCATTGTTTTGTTTTGTTTTTTGATATTGAGCTGCATGAGCTGCTTGTATATTTTGGAGATTAATCCTTTGTCAGTTGCTTTGTTTGAAAATATTTTCTCCCATTCTGAGTGTTGTCTTTCTGTCTTGTTTATGGCTTCCTTTGCTGTGCAAAAGCTTTTAATTTTCATTAGGTCCCATTTGTTTATTTTTGTTTTTATTTCCATTTCTCTAGGAGGTGGGTCAAAAAGGATCTTGCTGTGATTTATGTCATAGAGTATTCTATGTTTTCCTCTAAGAGTTTTATAGTGTCTACCTTTACATTTAGGTCTTTAATCCATTTTGAGTTTATTTTTGTATATGGTGTCAGGGAGTGTTCTAATTTCATTCTTTTACATGAAGCTGTCCAGTTTTCCCAGCTCCACTTATTGAAGAGACTGTCTTTTCTCCATTGAATATTCTTGTCTCCTTTGTCGAAGATAAGTTGACCATATGTGTGTGGGTTTAACTCTGGGCTTTCTATCCTTTCCATTGATCTATATTTCTGTTTTTGTGCCAGTACCATACTGTCTTGATTACTGTAGCTTTGTAGTATAATCTGAAGTCAGAGAGCCTGATTCCTCCAGCTCTGTTTTTCTTTCTCAAGTTTGCTTTGGCTATTTGGGGTCTTCTGTGTTTCCATACAAATTGTAAACATTTTTTGTTCTAGTTCTGTAAAAAATGCCATTGGTATTTTGATAGGGATTGCATTGAATCTGTAGGTTGTTTTGTAGTAAAGTCATTTTCACAATGTTGATTCTCCCAATCCAAGGACATGGTATATCTTTCCATCTGTTTGTATCGTCTTTGGTTTCTTTCATCAGTGTCTTATAGTTTTCTGCATACAGGTCTTTTGCCTCCTTAGGTAAGTTTATTCCTAGGTATTTTATGCTTTCTGTTGCAATCGTAAATGGGAGTGTTCCGCTGATTTCTCTTTCTGGTGTTTCATTGTTAGTGTATAGGAATGCAAGAGATTTCTGTGCATTAATTTTGTATCCTGCTAGTTTACCAAATTCATTGATTAGCTCTATTAGTTTTCTGGTAGCAACCTTAGGATTCTCTATATAGTATCATGTCATCTGCAAACAGTGACAGTTTTACTTCTTCTTTTCCAGTTTGGATTCCTTCTCTTTCTTCTTCTTCTCTGATTGCCATGGCTAAAACTTCCAAAACTATCTTGAATAATAGCAGTGAGAGTGGGCAACCTTGTCTTCCTCCTGATCTTAGAGGAAATGCTTTCAGATTTTCACCATTATGAGTGATGTTGGCTGTGTTTGTCATATATGGCTTTTATTATGCTGAGGTAGGTTCCCTCTGTGCCCACTTTCTGGAAAGTTTTTATCATAAATGGGTGTTGAATTTTGTCAAAAGCTTTTTCTGCATCTATTGAGATGATCATATGGTTTTTTGTTTGTTTTTTTTGCGGTACGCGGGCCTCTCACTGTTGTGACCTCTCCCGTTGTGGAGCACAGGGCTCTGGACAAGCAGGCTCAGCGGCCATGGCTCACGGGCCCAGCCACTCCGCGGCATGTGGGATCTTCCCGGACTGGGGCACGAACCCATGTCCCCTGCATCAGCAGGCAGACTCTCAACCACTGTGCCACCAGGAAAGCCCCATATGGTTTTTATCCTTCAGTTTGTTAATATGGTGTATCACATTGATTCTTTTGCATATATTGAAAAATCTTTGCATTCCTGAGGTAAATGTCACTTGATCATGGTGTATAATCCTTTTAATTGTGCTGTTGGATTCTGTTTGCTAGTATTTTGTTGAGGATTTTTGCATCTATGTTCATCAGTGATATTGGCCTGTAGTTTTCTTTTTTTTGTGACATCTTTGTCTGGTTTTGGTATCAGGGTGATGGTGGCCTCATAGAATGAGTTTGGGAGTGTTCCTCCCTCTGCTGTATTTTGGAAGAGTTGGAGAAGGATAGGTGTTAGCTCTTCTCTAAATGTTTGATAGAATTTGCCTGTGAAGCCATCTGGCCTTGGGCTTTTGTTTGTTTGGAAAACTTTTAATCACAGTTCCAATTTCAGTGCTTGTGATTGGTCTGTTCATGTTTACTATTTCTTCTTAGTTTAGTCGTGGAAGGTTGTACTTTTCTAAGAATTTGTCCATTTCCTCCAGGTTGTCCATTTTATTCGCATATAGTTGCTTGTAGTAGTCTCTCATGATCCTTTGTATTTCTGCAGTGTCAGTTGTTTTTTCTGCTTTTTCATTTCTAATTCTGCTGATTTGAGTCTTCTCCCTTTTTTTCCTGATGAGTCTGGCTAATGATTTATCAATTTTGTTTATCTTCTCAAAGAACCAGCTTTTAGTTTTATTGATCTTAGCTCTTGTTTCCTTCATTTCTTTTTTCATTTATTTATGATCTGATCTTTATGATTCCTTTCCTTCTGCTAACTTTAGGGTATTTTTTGTTCTTCTTTCTCTAATTGGTTTTAGGTGTAAGGTTTATTTGAGATTTTTCCTGTTTCTTGAGGTAGGATTGTATTGCTATAACCTTCCCTCTTAGAACTGCTTTTGCTGCATCCCATAGGTTTTGGATTGTTGTGTTTTCATTGTCCTTTGTTTCTAGGTATTTTTTGATTTCCTCTTTGATTTCTTCAGTGATCTCTTGGTTGTTTAGTAGCGTATTGTTTCGCCTCCATGTGTTTGTAATTTTTACAGTTTTTTCCCTGCAATTGATATCTAGTCTCATAGCACTGTGGCCGCAAAAGATGCTTGATACAATTTCAATTTTCTTAAATTTACCGAGGCTTGATTTGTAAACCAGGATGTGATCTGTCCTGGAGAATGTTCCATGTGCACCTGAGAAGAAAGTGTATTCTGTTGTTTTTGGATGGAGTGTCCTATAAATATCAATTAAATCCATCTCGTCTAATGTGTCATTTAAAGCTTGTGTTTCCTTATTTATTTTCTGTTTGGATGATCTGTCCATTGGTGGAAGTGGAATGTTAAAATCCCCTACTATGAATGTGTTACTGTTGATTTCCCATTTTATGGCTGTTACCATTTGCCTTATGCATTGAGGTGCTCCTATGTTGGGTTCATAGTTATTTACAATTGTTATATCTTCTTCTTGGATCGATCCCTTAATCATTATATAGTGTCCTTCCTTGTGTCTTGTACCAATCCAAAAATAGGCAGAAGACCTAAATAGACATTTCTCCAAAGAAGACATACAGATTGCCAACAAACACATGAAAAGACTCTCAACATCACTAATCATTAGAGAAATACAAATCAAAACCACAATGAGATATCACCTCCCACTGATCAGAATGACCATCATCAAAAAATCTACAAACAATAAATGCTGGAGAGGGTGTGGAGAAAAGGGAACACTTGTACTGCTGGTGGGAACGTGAATTGGTACAGCCACTATGGAGAACAGTATGGAGGTTCCTTAAAAAACTAAAAATAGAGCTACCATATGACCCAGCAATTCCACTACCTGGCATATACCCTGAGAAAACCATAATTCAGAAAGATAGATATACCACAATGTTCATTGCAGCACTATTTACAATTGCCAGGACATGGAAGCAACCTAAATGTCCATCAACAGATGAATGGATAAAGAAGATGTGGCACATATATACAATGGAATATTACTCAGCCCTAAAAAGGAATGAAATTGAGTTATATGTAATGAGGTGGATGGACCTAGAGTCTGTCATACAGAATGAAGTAAGTCAGGAAGAGAGAAACAAATACAGTATGCTAACGTGCATATATGGAATCTAAAAAAATGGTACTGATGAACCTAGTGGCAGGGCAGGGATAAGGACACAGACGTAGAGAATGGAGTTGAGGACACAGCAGGGGAAGGATGAGCTGGGACAAAGTGATAGAGTATCATTGACACATATACACTACCAAATGTAAAATGGATGTCTAGTGAGAAGCTGCTGCATTGTACAGGGAGATCAGCTCGGTGTTTTGCGATGACCTGGAGGGGTGGGATAGGGAGGATGGGAGGGAGCCAGTAAGTCCCTTCTTCCTTCTCCAATCTTGTAGTCTCCTTCTAGCACCCCCTACTGGCAGGCTGAACACGGAGCAGCAGGCAAAGGAGAAAAGGGGGAAACAGAGTCCAGGAAACAGAAATATTCTTTGTCCCATGTGCAGATGTCCTTGTGATGAGTTGTATCCCCCTTTTTGTACACTGGCTTTTCCACTCCGACTTCCATCCCATGTTCTATCTACCAACACTTCCTAGATCCCCTTGCTGAGGAGCTTGGTGTAAACAGGGACAAAAACAGGACTTACCCTCCAGTGTGCTTTTATCCATTGTAGTCTTGAGAGTGAGGAATTGCCCCTCAGATATCTACCAGTGGGCAGAACTAGTTTGGTGACTGTATGAAGTAAAAAGGGGAGGAAGTAATGAGACATTGGGGGCAAAACTTTTCTGTATCCTGGGGAGGGAGGTTGCAGATATTGTTGCTGTTAAAATGTCAGGAGTACAGTATCTCTTGCAAGGGATAAAAATAGTCTCATCATTAAGTACATAATATTACAGCAGACAGTGACTACTTTTATGTATTATTGTAATTGATCCACAAATAATAAGGTGATCTAGTTAATACTAACAACTACACAGATGAGGAAACAGATATAGAGAGTTTATGTGACCTAAACATGATTACCCATGTAGGATATGAGTGGGGATGTAGAGTGACACAGTAAAAAGAGCATGAATTTGAAGTCAGACCATCCATGTGTGAATCTTGGTGGTTATTTACCACTTGAGAGACCTAGGTCACAATATCATTGCCTGACAATCTTTGACCTAAAAAAATAAATAAATAAAGACAGTATATTTCTCTTAATATTGTGAAGTTTAAGTGATATAAGACATTTAAAATGGCTAGTTCAGTACTTGGCACAAAGGGGACAGCTGTTGTTTTGTTTGCTTTTGTAGTTTTTGTTGTAATAATTGTTTTGATGTTGATAAGGAAAATGATCATGGCTTGCTTAGCTAAAATTTGAATCCAGGACTTTTGTCTTTAGACGTTACACTCTTCATTAACACACTGCTTCCCCGCCTCCCCCAGCTTCTGTCTTTCTCAAGCATTAGGCAAAAGAGTTTAAATTTGATTTTTGTCTACTTTTAAATATAATCAAAGTCTACATGTTCATACCAATTATAGCCTTTGGATTGGCAGCACCATCCAGCACTCTTATTTTAGTGTTTATGTGTGTAAAGAAAGACCGAGGGCTAACTAGCTCCACTGCATACAAACTAAAACCAAAACAGCTCTCCATTCTTGCAAGATAAGCAGAAAAAACCCCATTAGCAACAACACTCAGTCAAGCAGGCAGGTCTAGCACATCAGGGTATGTAACTGAAAGAGCTGCTGATACAAAAACCAAGAAGGTATGTGAGATAGGTTATTCACTTCATGACGGCTAAGCACAAAACAAAAGTCACCTGAAAGGTACAGAAGTGTGCAGGGAGCTCTTTAGAGCCATAACAAGGAACTTCAGCAGTAAGGAAAGGATGTATGAATGCAGCTCAGGCAATATCTGTTTTCTTTTAGGGGTTTGAACTGATTATGCATTGTGAAGACCTTTGTCCCAAACAAAATTAGAAGTCAAGTTAGTGATACTCCAGACAGCTCGCACTAATTATTACCTCTCTTACAGTCATGACTTTTTAGTGCCAGAACTTTCACTTTCACTTGCTCATTAGAGGTTTCGAAAGGTTATGTGTGTTGTTTCACTTTTGAGAAGTTGAAATGGTACCGAGCTGTTTAAACGTTTGTGTCATCGAGGCTACCATTCACAAAATATTTAATCAGCACCTACAGTCGTAATAATAGCTGCTGTTAGTTGAACACCAAAAGGCATCAGGATATGTGGGGTTACTCTGTGCATAATTTCTCTAATCCTGAGAAAGACCTTTCTAGGTATTGCGACCCTTAGTTTGTAGATCAGGAAACTGAGCCTTGGTGTCAATGAATTTGCCCAAAGTTACACAGCTACTAAAAGCAGAGGCAGGAGTCCTTGACTCCTATCTCTCTAATCTCAAATCCTGCATTCTTTAAAGTCTATTATATTATCTATAGGCACATCATGTCCCCAACAGAGTAAAAGCAAATCCAATACTATAGTTGTATCTATGTCATGAGAAAGTGTCTTTATGTTCCACTTTTTCCCCCTCAAAAATGAGCTTTGTATCCATTCAAATTCTTGCTTCACCACTTACCAGCTAGGGGACCTTGGGCACCTTTCCCTCCTCTAGTGTAGGTCCTGCAGTCTATCAGAGTAGCCTGCACTGGGCATTAAATGCGAAAGCTCTGCAGCGTGCCTTTACCATGCGTGTGTTTGTTCATTCATCCCTTTAACAAGCTTTCTGTGAATGCCTGGGATTCTGGGAATGCTGTGCCAGACCCATACTGAACGATTAATAAATGCTCTTTCCCTTTGTACTTCCAACCAGAAAGTTTTCATCATGTCCTAAAAGTCATCTTACTCAGTTTGGTGCTGAAGTCGACAAATCCAAGATCAAAGAAAGAGGAGTTTTTATGAGCAAACTTGTGTGAAAAGGAGAGCAGTTCTTTGAATGTTTTCCCCTTCATGGAGAAAAAGGCATTCATTTCGCAGTGGGTATGGATGTTTAATAATACTAAAAAAAAATTAAAAATTCACGTGAGAGACAGGACTTAGGCATTGTTCCACCAAACTGAAAACTGGGCCATAATTTGGAACAACAATTTGTGGTTAAGATCAGTCACACGTGAAAGCCTTCTGAACATTTTACTGTTTAACTTTGAGATAAAAATGTTCTAATGAATACTCAGCCATTGTGTCTGGCATGGTGTTGCCTCTTAAGTGTTCAACATCACATTAGTCACTGGTTTATAAATACACCACACCATTTCTCTTCTGGCCGTTTGAACACAATTGAAAGCTACCAGTGAGAAATCCAAACCCGTGACTTGCTGAATACAGAGCAAAACTGTCCCCTCCTTGGATCCTCGAAAGTCAAAGCTCTCAAGGGAGTGGAGTTTGAGGAATAGAAATTCTCACGCATAATGTCAGAAGGCTCAAAGGGAGGTTTGCAGCCATCTGTTCCCACGCCTCCTTTCATATATGAGAAATCTGGTGTCCAGAAAGGCTAACTGACTTATCCAGCACCAAAACAAATTGTCCAGAATTGGCAATTTGGGTGACAAGAGTGAACAGATTGAAATATACAGTTATGCTAATGAAGTAGGTGGGAGGGGGGCAGAAGGAGAGGGAAGAGAACAGGGAGAGGGTGTGACCCTGGACTTTAGCCATCACCCCATTGCCAGATGACTCTGTGTAGAGCGAGGCTGGGCTGACACATCATCTGGTGCTCATGCTCTTTCCATTATACCACATTGTCTCTCCATATGGGAAGACTCCAGGTCCTAACTGCTTTATTTAAGATCTAAATGCAGTCTCTTGTCCAACTCCATATGCCCACTCTTCCTCTGTTAAATATCCTTGGAAAGTCAGCATGGCAAAGATGCGCAACTTCTTGTATTTCTCAAGAACTACGTGATTGACACACAACGGCTATTTCTCACTGCTGCCCTTCATAGAGTGTAAGAAATGACACATGGCACTGGCACTTGCAACAGAGCACAAGCAACAGAGTGCAGAGTTACAGCTTAAAGGGATAGATTCAATATGGAGTCATGTTTGCTCTTCTCTGTTGCATCACCTGTGGCCTGAAGTGTCTCATTCAGGACATGCGCAAAAGTCCCCTCATGTGCATAAGTCTGAGTATACGGCATCCCCTGTATCGGCTCAGTTTTACAGCTGCTTATGGACTCTCCTCCCATCTTCAACCCCCTTGTTAAAGTTCCCATTAGACCCAGTTTGAGTAACCAGTCCCCCCTTGTTTCTGGTCACGTTGCTTTTACATAGCCATCTTTTGTCTTTGTGATCTTTTCCTCTGATGGTGCAAGAGGAAAGTGAATGAACCTGTAGAAGAAGAGAGCATTGCCTCCATGTCTGTTCTCATGGCTGCCTCTGATTTCTAGTACCGTGGGACCAAGTTGTGGCCGCTAAAGAGCTTGATAATTGTCATCTCTGGCAAGAGCCCCATTTTCACAGTGGCCCGTAGTGCCTTCCTCAGAGAGGCCACAACAGTGAGAGGCCCGCATACCGCAAAAAAAAAAAAAAGAAAAGAAATAAGTACAAGAGCAACACCTATATGCTCTTAAGCAACAAAAGTGTCCTGACTGCAGGTAGCTCCATCTCAAGTCTTGGGTTCAGAGATGTGTCTGAAATCTTGCTTCAGAAGCCTCTGTCTTGGCCTGGCTGAGACTGTCTTTCAGGAAGCCATGACTTGGTTTTGGATCCCAAGTGTCTGAGTTATATATTTCCTGAGGTTTGAAACAGGAGTACAGGTAGCAAGTTAATATGTGAAAATAAAACTGAAAATACACTAAGTAAACTTTTTAATTTGTGTCACTCTTTTCCAAGGTATGAGTTATGACACAGCTTGGTATGTTTTGGGGAAGAACAGTTGACTCAGAGTTACAGGAAAGGTCACAGAGAAAGGGGAGTGTCAATTGATGAAAACAGAAGATCAAATCATGAAGTCCTTGGAAACCATATTAAGAAACTCAGACAGTATCAAAGATCAATTGGTATTAATATAGGTTTTCAGTCAAGGAGTTTACATGATCAGATCTGCATTTTATAAAGACTAATCGGGTACAATGTGGAGAATGGATTGCAATGTAACAGGAAAAGGGGGAATTTAGAGACCAGATTGGGAAGACTTTAGAATGACTGAGGCAAAATATGAGGAAGAGATAGACTGAGGGTGAGGGAGTGAGGCTGGTGAGAAGAGATTAACTCTCTTTAAGGTGTTAAGTGGATGAGGTTTGATGAAGTGTGGCTTAGAAGAGAAGAAAAGGAGGACAGAGCTTAATTCTGAGATTTCAGGCTTGGGAAATGTGTCAGCTTCTAACAAATAACAAAGGGCTGGACCATGAACAGTGGGGGTGTAGCTGAGCAAATGCCCTTGTCCCTGGGCATCATCAGCTCCCACTCTTGTGAAGCCTGAGAGTCAGAGTGAAGGATCCTGAATTTTCAGCCACTTGCCACTGATTAGAAATATCACTCATTTACTGGAGGCAAATTGCCAATCAGCTACCTCAAGGAAATGTTTTCTTTGACTGCAAGTTGAAGAGTGTTAATTCCAAACTTGACAGTAGAAGGTACAGGAACCCCGAGCTTGCTGTGATCATCTTCATGTGTTACTGAAAACTCCCTTTCCGATCTGTACAGTCACATGGACATTCTTCCTCCAAGTCCATTCATTTACACTGTCTTTGGTACGTGTTTCCATTTTTGCTCCTCTTCTGCCTTCTAATTTTAGGACTAATTCATGTAGTAGACACCAGACCTTTTTCAATATAGTAATGTCAAAGAAATGATCATGTGATCTTGGGTTTTATTCAGGGGACAATATGAAGTCAGGATAAAGTTATGGTGCATCCCTAAATGAATGGCACTGATACCCTGGGGTTTAATTCTTTCCTTCTAATTATTTTCCACAGCCTGTCAAGTCATTGAATATTAAAATTTCTCTTTTCCAAGTATGAGCATGGGCTTTGGAACCAAAGAGATCTATGAGCAGTTCATTCCCCATTAGAGGTGGCCTCTGGACTCAGATTACCTGGGTTCACATCCTGGTTCACTGCATAGTTATTGGGTGAGCTTAGGCAAATGCTGGAAAAATGTAAAACCTCACCTTTCTCACCTGTTAAAAGAAGATGGAAATGCTCATCTCTTCTTCATAAGGTTGTTAGGAATTTTAAATAGCTCTTAAATAAGATAAGTAAAACACTTAGAACACTATGATCACGTTTATAAATACAGTCTCTCAGTATCCCAGGAGGATTACTTTCAGGACCCCCCACCTATACCAAAAGCCATGGATGGTCAAGCCCCATGATCAGCCCTCTGCTGATCAGCTCACAGACTGTGTAAAACTGTATGGATTTATTGAAAAAAAGAATCCATGTGTAAGTGAACCCACGTAGTTCAAACCCTTGTTGTTCCAGGGTCACCTGTAGATAATATACATATAACCATACCGAATCACAATAAAACAAAACCCCATAACCACTGGGTGGGTGTCTCACAAACTGGAGAACAATTATACCACAGAAGTCCACCCACTGGAGTGAAGGTTCTGAGCCCCACACCAGGCTTCCCAACCTGGGGTCCAGCAACAGGAGGAGGAATTCCCAAAGAATCAGACTTTGAAGGCTAGAGGGATTTGATTGCAGGACTTTGACAGGACTGGGGGAAACAGAGACTCCACTCATGCAGGGCACGTACAAAGTAGTGTGTGCATCAGGACCCGGGGGAAGGAGCAGTGACCCCATAGGAGACTGAACCAGACCTACCTGCTAGTGTTAGAAGGTCTCCTGCAGAGGTGGGGGTCGGCTGTGGCTCACCGTGGGGACAGGGACACTGGCAGCAGAAGTTCGGGGAAGTACTCCTTAGCGTGAGCCTTCCCGGGAGTCCACCATTATCCCCACCAAAGAGCCTCCAGGCTCCATTGCTGGGTCGCCTCAGACCAAACAACCAACAGGGAGGGAACTCAGTCCCACCCATCAGCAGACAAGCAGATTAAAGTTTTACTGAGCTCTGCCCACCAGAGAAACACCCAGCTCTACCCACCACCAGTCCCTCCCATCTGGAAGCTTGTACAAGCCTCTTAGATAACCTCATCCACCAGAGGGCAGGCAGCAGAAGCAAGAAAAACTACAGTCCTGCAGCCTGTGGAACAAACACCACATTCACAGAAAGATAGACAAAATGAAAAGGCAGAGGACTATGTACCAGATGAAGGAACAAGATAAAACCCCAGAAAAACAACGAAATGGAGTGGAGATAGGCGACCTTCCAGAAAAAGAATTCAGAATAATGATAGTGAAGATGATCCAGGACCTCGGAAAAATAATGGAGGTAAAGATCAAGAACATGCAAGAAATGTTTAACAAAGACCTAGAAGAATTAAAGAACAAACAAATAGAGATGAACAATACAATAACTGAAATGAAAAATACACTAGAAGGAATCAATAGCAGAATAACTGAGGCAGAAGAACAGATAAGTGACCTGGAAGACAAAATGGTGGAATTCACTGCCATGGAACAGAATAAAGAAAAAAGAATGAAAAGAAATGAAGACAGCCTAAGAGACCTCTGGGACAACATTAAATACACCAACATTCGCATTATAGGGGTCTCAGAAGGAGAAGAGAGAGAGAAAGAGACCTGAGAAAATATTTGAAGCAATTATAGTCGAAAGCTTCCCTAACATGGGAAAGGAAATAGCCACCCAAGTCCAGGAAGTGAAGAGAGTCCCAGGCAGGAGAAACCCAAGGAGAAACATGCTGAGACACATAGTAATCAAATTGACAAAAATTAAAGACAAAGAAAAATTATTAAAAGCAACAAGGGAAAAATGACAAATAATATACAAGGGAGCTCCCATAAGGTTAACAGCTGATTTTTCAGCAGAAACTCTACAAGCCAGAAGGGAGTGGCATGATATACTTAAAGTGATGAAAGGGAAGAACGTACAACCAAGATTACTCTACCCGGCAAGGATCTCATTCATGTTCGACAGAGAAATCAAAAGCTTTGCAGACAAGCAAAAGCTAAGAGAATTCAGCACCACCAAACCAGCTCTACAACAAATACTAAAGGAACTTCTCTAAGTGGGAAACACCAGAGAAGAAAAGTACCTACAAAAACAAACCAAAAACAGTTAAGAAAATGGTAATAGGACCATACATATCGATAATTATCTTAAAAGTTAATGGATTAAATGCTCCAACCAAAAGACACAGGCTCGCTGAATGGATACAAAAACTAGACCCATATATATGCTGTCTACAAGAGACCCACTTTAGACCTAGGGACACATACAGACTGAAAGTGAGGGGATGGAAAAAGATATTCCATGTAGATGGAAATCAGAAGAAAGCTGGAGTAGCAATACTCATATCAGATAAAATAGAAAAAATAGGAGAGCCACAAGCCAAGTGTAGCTACTGATGGAGCTAGAATGAGGCCAGTTCAGGTAAGGAACTGAATTTTAAATTTTCTCTTATTTTAATTAATTTGAATGTAAATATTTACAGGTGGATAAGGCTATTGTATCAAACAGTTTAGAAATAGACCTCCTCCCTTCATGTCCCAATCCTCCACAGCTCCATTCAAAGATACCATCTTCCCATGAGTTTGAATTCTTCTTTAATTGGTCATAGGCCTTTATCTATAAACTGCTTATGACATATACTTTTGTATATTTAATTTGAGTTGCATAGCTTATCTCCAATGCTAGACTATAAGGACTTGGAGAGGAAGGACCCCATCTTCGTGTACTTCTGTGCCTACTCAATGTACAGTATAGGGTCTTCCACAGAGTTTGAGCTAATAAATATTGTTGATGGACTGACCGAATGACTTACTGATTGACTGACTAAATGAATAGGTTATTCTATTAATTAATTAATTCAGTGAAAGAGGCTTTGGCTTCTAATACTACTTCTGTTAGATACCACTCTTTCAACTGGAGGGAAACTGATTCATCACTTAACAATCATTCATTTATGCTCATTAATGGGATGCCCATATAATCTACCTGTTGTTAGTCTGTCAAAGTAAAAAGCTAACCCCCATTATACCTTTGCAAGGTAAGTCAAAAGTTAATTATACCTAAAAAAAAAAAAAAAAATCTGTGGGACTAAATGACATTTGTGGAACAAAAAGCTTTGGAATTTCTTTACTAAGAGATAATTTGAGTGTTAAAAGCTACTTAATGAATAAACCATCTTGCTCATCATAAATTATTTTGAAAGAGAAGTTTATTATTTATCAACTACTAAGAGCATATGTATCCCCCAATACATATTTAAAAGATGTATTTCCAATTTCCAATTTTAGAGCTACTTAACATTCAAGAAAATTCCTCATACCTATAATGATGAAGAATGTTCTGCCTGCAAAAACACACTATAAAATAACTTTGATACTCAAAATGTCTAGCTGAGAGATTACAGGTTGTTCAGAGGCAGGAAGCTACTGTATTTCTTCACAGTTAGCCATTTCTTGTCATAAACTTTACTATGTTCTTTTCTTATAAACATATATAAATAATTTATAAATAACCCTTATTAATCCTTCAAAATTGCATTGTCCTTAGAATATTAGATATGCAATAAGTAATTTTTCACTTAATGATTTAAAAAATGAGTAGAAAAAATATATTTGTTTCATATATATGAACTTTATATATATATATATATATATATATAAAACTCATATCCAGAATATATTAGGAGTTCCTCCCTACAAATCAGTTAAGACAATTGGTACAACTCAATAGAAAAATGGTCAAAGGACTTGAACAGACATTTCACAAACAGGATATCCAAATGGCCAGTAGGCATGTAAAATGGTGCTCAACATCATCACTCATCAAAGAAATGAAAGTAGGACTTCTCTGGTGGTCCGGTGGTTAAGACTCCGTGCTTCCACTGCAGGGATCCTGGGTTCAATCCCTGGTCGGGTAACTAAGTTCCCATATGCACACGGTGCAGCCAAAAAAAAAAAAAAAAAGAAAGAAAATAAAACCACAATGAGATACCACTGTACACCCACTTAAATGGCCAACATTCAAATATAAACAATACAAGGCACTAGAGTTATGATGGTAAATAATAAAATGCAATGCCTGCCCTTATGATGCCTAAAATGCATAGGATGATTCTGAAAATAAAAAGACACTAAAATTACTGCATGATCAGTTTTATGATATGGAAGTAACAATTGCTATGAAAAGCAGAAAACATTATTTTTCTTTGCTATAAAACTGTATAGTAGACAATTAAGGACAGGGTAGACAATTGCCAAAAGGGGATGGATCAAAGCAGAAAATTAAAAATTATTTTTTTGCAAGAATGCCACCTTGGAATTCTCAAACAATTAAAATTCATATGCAATTCCTTAGTATTATATCAGTAAGAGAGCCCTGGTAATTTTGGCCCTCCACCAGAATTTTTTTTTTTTTTTTTTTTTTTTAACTCCGCTACTGTTGTAAAATGTGTTCCAGGAAATTAAATGGCAGGCTAATTACAGCAGTCCCCATTGTGGTAATTAGCTAGCATTCATGCCTCCCTGTTGCTTCCCCCATGAATCTGGGTCTCCTTTGAATCCCAACTTGTTTTATATTCTTCTCAGAATCCTTATTGGTATGAACCCTGATGTCATTTAGGTAAGGAACTTTGTATAGAGAATAGAGAAAATTTCCTTCTGTACTTTAAAAATTTTTTAAACTAATTTCTTTAATTGGATCAAGTTTGAATCCATTCTCTTTGGGGGGAAAAGTGTCTACTTACCAAGCAAATGTTTCTCAGAGTTTACAAAAGCTAGAGGCCTGGTGACTGCTGTCCTCAAACCCAGAAATGCTTGGTTGTGAGACCTGGAAAGGAGTGTGGAAGTCACACATTTGACCCCGTGATGGTCCCTGCACCTTCCTTCCCAAAGCCATTGCACTGGTCTCTTCTGCCAGCCAACCTAGCCAGCTGGGGTTCTCAAAGTTGTCATATGAGAGATCTTCTGTCCACCTTCCTCCTTTCTCCACAAGGTTCTGACGGGGACTTGAGATTATTTATTGAGTGCCAGTCGCCTGTGCTAGCGTGTTTAACCCTCACATCCGTCTTACAAAATGAGGATATTAGCCTTATTAGGCAGATTAGAAAAAATGAAGCTTGCAGGTTAAACTGCCTTGTCCAAGATGGAGCTAGTTCATGGTAGAGCTATGATTAGAAACTGACTGATCCCAGACCAATATCACCATTACTGTGTGCTACTTGCAGAGAGGGCATAACTTGAAAACGGTTGATCACTTTCTCCACAATTAAAAAGTCCCCTGAGATATTTTCCTCCAGAATGGGTTTGAGGAATATGACACTAGAGATACCAATATATGGAGGTTGGATTTTAAGGCACACCCATGAGAGATTATATCTCTATGAAATTTGACTCTAGATTATCATGGTACCCCACCCAGATTGCATAGCTGGGATATTTAGGCTTTCTCAAGAAAGTGTAAATGAATTAGAGATTTATATCAGATTTGCATAGGGGATTTTGGACATTACTTGATTAAGGATGTTTTAGGAAATTAAATATTAATTTTAAGCAATGACTTCCATGCTTGAAAAAAATAGCAGAGCTTTTCAAACAAATGCTATGCAAAAATCTCAATATTTAAAATAAGGCAGAGCTGCTCTGTGGGAACAGAGTGCCTTCTCTGTCCCTGGCCACTCCCTCTCCTCAGCCCTAGCTCCTTCTAATATGCTTTCTCTGAAACCTTAAGGTCTCCATGGCAACAGGAGTTGGAAAACTACTTACTAAAATCAAGTATAACCTAAATTAGAATGCCTTGGAAGGACCTACCGATAATATCCACAGTCTTAGCGTGATTATTTAAAGACTCACTCACTCTAAGGATTTATTTTTATCTCAATTTCTTAGTAATCACAGAAACATATGCCTCTTATAACACTTGTTTCTCTCTCTCTCTCTCTCTCTCTCTCTCTCTCTCTGTATATGTGCCTGTGTGTATGTGGGGAGCGAGGTGCATTTAAACTCACTCTTCTGAAGCTTAGCATGTTAGATAGAGAGGCTGATCAGTTCAGTTGCCAAAATCTTTAGTTCTCATATTGTCCTATTTCAGGTTTTAAATCATTATGCAATGGACATTCTCTTTTTCTTGCACTCTGTATTTCTCTCACCTAAAACTAAAACTGAGACAGTGTAACCCACACAAAGTCAACTGATGTCACTCCGTATAACCTCATTCCACTACCTTGAACGTTCATCAGTGCTTAGTTGAAGCCTGCATCCTGTCTCCTAGCTGACATCCCAAACCCTCCAGCTCAGGACAGCAAAGCAAGAGTATTCAAAAACTGGGCTTCCCTGGGACTCAGTGGTTGAGAGTCCGCCTGCCGATGCAGGGGACACGGGTTCGTGCCCCGGTCTGGGAGGATCCCACGTGCCGCGGAGCGGCTGGGCCCGTGAGCCATGGCCGCTGAACCTGTGCGTCCGGAGCCTGTGCTCTGCACCGGAGGGGCTGCAACAGTGAGGGGCCTGCGTACCGCAAAAAAAAAAAAAAAAAAAAAAAGAGTATTCAAAAGCTGTGCTTCCCTAAGCCCGGCAGGTTTTCAGTCTGCCCATCCTTAAATCCTGCTGAATCTTTTTTTTTTTTTTAATTTTCTTCAACGTGATCACCTTAACCGAATACAGTTAGTAATTTTTTGATTAATCTGATTAATCTTTCCTTATAAAGAGAGAATGTAAAGAAACTACTTTTCCCTAGGAAGAATTACTCTCACTATGCAATTACTGAGTTACCTAGGGCAAGTCTCAACTTTTCTAGGCCTCAGTTTCCCTTCCTTGCTCAGACATTATCGGGGTCCATCCTGCACC
This sequence comes from Aethalodelphis obliquidens, assembly GCF_003676395.1. Lineage (NCBI taxonomy): Eukaryota > Metazoa > Chordata > Mammalia > Artiodactyla > Delphinidae > Aethalodelphis > Aethalodelphis obliquidens. The sequence goes on along the minus strand of NW_020837994.1, from coordinate 7,153,202 downwards.
TAGACTTTCTTCTAAAGCCTGCGAGATGAGGGAATGTGTCCAGACCGAGAGTTCTTAATCTTGCCTGCAGCCACCAAAAGATGCCTAAATGGGCTGGAATAACTCCATGAGCCCTCAAATTATATGTAAAGTTTATACTTTACACAGATATTTATACATTAACTTTATCATTTTCCTGAAAAGTAATAGGTATTGATATAGACAGTGGATTCTAAAATAACACATCAGGAGAAAAAATAAAGTGTTTTGGGTCCCACTCCAGACTTACTAATTCAGAATCTCTAGGCGTAAATGTGGAACAGAAATCTGTAATTTTAGTACACTACCCAAGAGATTCTGCTCTCTTGTCACTGGTTCATGCACCAGTGAATTGTGAGCCACTGATCTCAAACCACTTATTTCACAGCTAACATGATAAAATTCAGAATGTGTGTTCAGAGGCTGGAGTAATTGGCCTTACAGATCTCTTCACGAGTCTCAGATGTGGTGATTTTTTGATTCCTGCACACCAGGTGGAAAAAAATGGGGGACGGGCACTAATCCTTGTCTGTAAACCACCCCTTAGTGTTCTGTATCTTTATTCATGGTCTTTGAATCAAGTGTGTTAAATGTAATTCATGCTTAATAAATATTTATTCAATAAATGAATGAATGAGTGACATGTGAGGAGAAACAAAATCCAAATTGTGTTACTGCTATGATTAAAACTAATAGTCTGTCCTTTAAAAGACCCTCCTAGAGGACAGATTTCCTGTGCAGATGAATTAATGAATAAACAGCACAAACATTTGTGGCTCGCATCTGAGATAACGAAGGAATACTGGATATAAAAGGTTGAGCAGCAGTGATGAAAATTCTTTGTTGATGCCCCAAGCAAATAGCTAATTCCTCAGCTTGGTCAAGTTATCCAGTCTTGCCTTCAGAGACTGGTTGGTATTTATCTCCCTCTCATATCAGATAGAAGCGGTATGTTGGCATAGAGGCACAACAGTATCATTAAATCACATTTCTCTGAAATTATTCAGGATGAATACCATTTGCTGCCATATTTTTTTCTCCCCCTGTGGAGTTAGTCTGTGCCATTGGTTCATATAAATTAGGTTATCACAGAGAAAGAAAATATTTTATTGACAAGTGTATGACCTTGGACACGTTATTCAAACAACTCAAGCCTCAATTTCCTCATATGCAAAATGGGGAATATTTCATTCATCTCTCAGTGTAGTTGTACAGAAGATAACGTGTGTAGATCAAGCAGGCTCAGTGCCCTGAATAGGAATGTTTACATTATTATAGTAAATAAATTTGTCATAAATGATATTACTGTGAGTGAATTAAATATATATTTTCATAAAAATTAGAGTTCACAGAGGTAAACATCTGTCACCTACCTTTGTCTTCACTATAAAGCTGTGATATGAGCAGAAGATTTGCTGATCCACTTATTTTATACTAATAAACTGTGGCTTAGAGTAGTTAATTGATTCCTCAAGTGATTTTTGCACACAGACAGTAGCAACAGAACATGATCTTTAACCTAGGCCAGGCCAGTATGTTCAGTGTTCTTTGCCTTATTATACTACAGTCTAGGGGACTGGATTCTGTCTGGGAACAAAATTGAAAATTATGTAATACAATAGTTATTCCAGAGGGATTCAGAGAAACAGAGAACCATGCTGAAATGAAGAGGAAGAAGGCAGGTGAACTGGTTATTTTACATTAAGATGGCAGTGTGATCACTTATTCTGGGCACAAAGGGCAAAGAATACAAAGGATGTACTTTGCTGCCAGATAAACCTGTGTTCAAATCCAACTCTACAGCATTTATTGTCTGCTCTTAAGCAGATCTCTTCACTTGCTCAGGTTTAGTTTCTTTTATCAAATGTAAAACAGGACCTACTTGATTGGCTTATTATGCAGTTTTAAATTAATATACATAGAGTATATTAGGGGACCAATAACTGTTAGCTATCTTTCTCATTACTCTTTGAATGAACAGTTCACTTCACTTAGAAGAAACCAACCTGAGTTTAAGATCATTCTTTACCTTTTTACAGCTTTGTGATTTTGGCTAATTAATTTTTTTGGACATTTGGTTTCCTGAAAAAACCATCAACAGTAAGAACAAAGCAACCATAATAACACCTGTCCTAACTACGGTAAACAATAATAGTACATATAACGCAAGTTAATACTTGTAAAATTGCTTCTGAAAAGATAAATGATTCTACAGAACACACAGAGTTATAACATATGCCCTAACATAGAAATCTTTCACATTTTTTTTTCCAATTCTTCCTAGCTCTGGGCTGATGGGCTGCTAGGCTGCTAAAATCAGGGTGTGTCTAAACAGTCTTGTGTTAAATGGTACCCTCTTGCCTTTTACATAGATCCATGCAACATATAAATTAAAGTGTCCTTAGGAGAAACAATTTCCTTATCAAGCCTGAACACACTGGGAGCACAAGTCACCTGTGCTGGGAAAAGCTTCTCTAATTATATTCAATAATACTTATATTTTCTTTATGATTGCAAAAAATAATACATGTTTTGTTTAGAAAACTAGAGAAAAAAATATATATATATACTATAAAAATCAACTGACCCCCAAAACCTAGAGAATATCTGTTTTGCTCTAAATCTTCCCAGTCATTATGAGAACACTAGGGCTTAGGGAATCTAAATGATTTTCTCAAGGGCAAAAAATTAGTAAAGTTGCCTTTTGATGGAATATAACATTTTATAGTTTGCATATCATGTGTCGCAAGCAGTCCCAGCTATAAAACAGGTGTGCCTCCCAACACCTGTAAAGACAGAGAAATCCTGTTTGTTACCTCCATGGAACAGAAGAGTAAACTGAAGCTCAAGAAAGTTCAATGGCTTATCTGAAATCATACAGCCTGTAGTGGAAGGATCAGGATGAAAATCTAGATCATTTTTCTCTACTGCCCAGGCCTCTCTACTGGGTCTTCTTGTGGAACTTACCCAGCATGGTGGACCAAATATGGAAGCAAATAAAACATTATGGCTAGTTTCAGAATTTGATAGTCACACCTGAGGAAGATCTATTTCTACTTATTCAGCTAGCAGTTTCTACCTGATATCCAGCTAACCTATTTATAGGCTTAGTTCCAACTGTGTAAATGTAGGCATTTCCCAGAAAAGGGTCTCAGTTTACACATCTGGAAAATGGACATAACTAAATGAATCCCTTGTCATTTTGGGTGTTCTTGGCTACATAAATGAAAAACAACAGCAACTGCAATAGTTTAATCAGTAACAACTTTTCTTGTCTCATTATCATATTAGTCTGGATGTTAGGGTAGTTCCAAGGACCACCCATGTCCTCAAAGATGCTCTTACCTTACTGCTCTGTGAAACCAGAATAACAGACCTCATGTTTTCACACTGTCTGTCCAGGAAACACTTCAAGACAGGCCAGCCGTTGACAGAAGTGCAAATATCTTTTCTGTACGTCCCCTCTTACAGAAATTATTTCTAGATACTTCTCAGCAGGTTTTCTCTCAGGCCTTATTGACTGAGATTCAATCACATACTATTCCAAAACCAATCACTGGCATGGCAAATGGTTGTCTTAGAGTATCTACATACTCAATTTCAAAAAGTTATTCAATTTTACTCTCTAAAATGCCTGCATCTTTTTCTAGCAGATTATAGTTTTTCTAGAAGAACATAAGAGCACTTTTCCTCACATTTATATCATAATAGTTTCTAATTCTTACCCACCTAATGACTATAAAGTGGTAACTAGTAGTAGTATACACACATACACAAATAATAGTTACTTGAATATTTTCTGTCAGTTTCACAAAACTACTGACATTTTAAAACACTATGTTAGCAAATCTATGAGGAAAGAACAGTCTCTTCATTGCTGGCAGTAGTTAAGTTAGTACAACCTATATGGAAGCAGTTTGGCAATAACCGTCAAAACTCCAGTTCTAGACCCAGCCATTCTAATTGCAGCAATTCATTCTCCAGATTCACTTGTACATTGTGAATTGTGGTCAGTATCAGGATATTCATTTAAAAATATTTATTAAGAACCTCCCATTGACCAGGCAATGTGCAAGCTGTTGGGGGAGATACTAGGAACAAAATAGAAAAATAGCCCTGCCCTTATTGAGCTTATATTTTGGTACATCATTCTAAGTGACAGTGAAGCAATGAAAGGTGTCAAAGATAGAGGCTACCACTCATGCATAATACAAGAAGCTATTGGCTAAGCAAGGGGGAGCTTCTATGAGGAAAGAACCCTTACTTTCTTTTTAACAATTTCATAGCATTTTGTTACATAAGTATTCCGTAATTGAATCAGCCAATAGTGATATTGGCTGGTATAGTGACCAACTCAGCAAGTAGCAACTAGAAACAGTTTTTAAACACAAGATGAAGAGGCTTTATGAGTACTAATATGGAATGATCTTCAAGAAATATCATTAAACTAAAATATTTTTATTTTCTTCTGTAATGCGTAAAATGTTTCTGGGAGGAGATACAAGAAATTAACAACCACTGTGTAAGGAGGCAGAGGCAGGGGAACTATGTAGCTGGGGAACTAGAAGGGGAGGAAGAGTTTTCACTATAAGTATCTCTTTGTAACTTTATATTTGAAAATATATGTTTATTACTCAAACAGATTTAAAATTAAACATAAAATAGGTATCATTGTACGTTTGTCACTGTAAAAATACAAATCTATTTTACTATTACTGTCATTAAAATCTCACCTTCTACTTATTATACTTATTAGATATTATTTTTCTGATTCATAAAAGGTACTTTACTTTCTGAATATTATTTCTATTAGGTTTAGTTAATTAAAGTATTTCCAGCAGCCTTTTATCTATCTGTGATGTTTTTGTACAATAGGAAAATCTACTTTTAATCAAGTCCAAAAACTTTTCCTTTAAACCTTCGTATATGTGTGTTTAATTTGTTTGAGAACTCCTTCCAAACCCCAATGCCTTAAAGACAATAGGCATTTTCAGGAACCTTCTATTACTTTGAATTTATTGGAAGTTTATTTTCATAAGTGGTTTAAGAAAGGCTTCCAAATCCGTTTTTCCTAACACATTTTAATAAACAACTGGTTATTGACTCACTGATGTAAAATGCCTATTCGTGGTTTTGTGTGAGCCCCAGGATGGTGGTTAATCCATCAGCATCACCAGTAAGCCCCAGAATGGTCTAGTCTTTCATGGTGGTTCTTTCCCAGCCTTCTGTGTTTTCCTTATAGGCATGTTCTTATCAAAACTCATGCTGAAGGCTCAGCATGCTTTCTCTGAGAAGCTCTCCTCTCCCCTCCCCAGGAGTGTGTACTGAAAACTCTAGCCACTTTGGGACCCCAGAATCTTAGCTGTGGCTCCTCAATAGGGATCCACCTGGGTTCTTACTCATAGTGCGCTGGTCTGGAAACTCTCTCCAGGAAGAATGGGGAGGCAGCCACAGGGCTTTCCCAACTGCCACAGTCCTGCACTGACTGATGTCTGAGGACTGAAAATGCTTCTTTGATATTTTTTTGTCTCTCTCTGGTCACTTGTTTCAGACAGGATAATAAATGCAATCCCTGTTATTCCATCTTGGTTAGAAGCAGAAGTGTCCTAAAATATTTCATAATATGTGGCCGGTCCCCCATTTTGTTCTTATTATTCAATATAATTTTAGTGTTTGCTATGCTTTTAAAACGCTTTCCAGGGTCCTCCAAAAACCCCACTGGAAATTTGAACAAAATTACCTTGAATTACTAGATTAAATTAGGGAGGTTACCTCTTCACAAGGTTAAGTAGTTATATCCCGACATAGAGTAAAAATATTTATTTATTTATCTACTTATTCATTCATTCCTTCATCTAGGTCTTACTTACACTTTTATTAGGACTATATATTTTTATCTTCTTAAAGTGATTGTCTATTCTTAGTTTAATTCTTAGATACTTTAGAGTATTTTTTTGTAATATAAATTCATTGTGTTTTGCACGTTACGGTTGGTTATTGGTATAGAGGCATACTCTTGATTGTATATACAGGCATGCCTTAGCAATATTGTAAGTTCAGTTCCAGACTAGCACAACAAAGAGAATATCACAATCAAGTGAGTCCCACAGATTTTTCAGTTTCCCACTGCATATAAATTTATGTTTACACTATGCTGTAGTTTGTTAAGTGTGCAATAAAATAGCATTATGTTTTTTTAAATGTACATACCTTAATTATAGAATACTTTATTGCTAAAAAAGACTAACCATCATCTGAGCCTTCAGCAAGTCATAATCTTTTAGCATAATCCTGCCTCGTTTTTTTTTTTATTGAAGCATAGTTGATTTACAATGTTGTGTTAATTTCTGCTCTACAACAAAGTCACTCGTGTGTGTGTGTGTGTGTGTGTGTATGTTTTCCATATTCTTTCCCTTATGGTTTGTCACAGGATATTGAATATAGTTCCCTGTGCTATACAGTAGGACCTTGTTGTTTATCCATTCTACATGTAATAGTTTGCATCTGCTAACCCCAAACTCCCAATCCTTCCCTCCCCTACCCCCGACCCTTGGCAACCACAAGCCTGTTTTCTATGTCTGTGAGTCTGTTTCTGTTTCATAGATAAATTCATTTGTGTCATATTCTAGATTCCACATATAAGTGATATCATATGGTATCGTTCTGACTTACTTCACTTAGTGTGATAATCTCTAGGGCCATCCATGTTGCTGCAAATGGAATTATTTTATTCTTTTTTTATGGATGAGTAGTATTCCATTGTATATATGTATCACATCTTCTTTATCCATTCATCTGTCAATGGACATTTAGGTTGTTTCCATGTCTTGGCTATTGTAAATAGTGCTGCTTTGAACATTGGGGTACATGTATCTTTTCGATTATAGTTTTGTCTGGGTATATGCCCAGGAGTGGGATTGCTGGATCATGTGGCAACTCTATTTTAGTTTTTTGAGGAACTGCCATACTGTTTTCCATAGTGGCTGCACCAGTTTACTTTCCCACCAACAGTGTAAAAGGGTTCTCTTTTCTCCACACCCTCTCCAGCGTTTATTTGTAGACTTTTTAATCATGGCTGTTCTGACTGGTGTGAGGTGATACCTCATTGTAGTTTTGATTTGCATTTCTCTAATAATTAGTGATGTTGAGCATCTTTTCATGTGCCTATTGGCCATCTGTATGTCTTCTTTAGAGAAATGTCTGTTTAGGTTTTCTGTCCATTTTTTGATTAAGTTGTTTGTTTTTTGTTGTTCTTACTGAGTTGTATGAGCTGTTTGTATATATTGGAAATTAAGCCCTTGTTGGTCACATCATTTGCAAATATTTTCTCCCAGTCTGTAGGTTGTCATTTCATTTTGTTTATTTCCTTTGCTGTTCAAAAGCTTATGTTTGATTAGGTCCCATTTGTTTATTTTTGCTTTTATTTCTATTGCCTTAGGAGACTAACTTAAGAAGACATTGGTATGATTTATGTCAGAGAAAAAGAAATAAAAGTATTCAGATTCGTACGGAAGAGGTAAAGTTGTCATTATATGCAGATGACATGATACTATATATAGAAAACCCTAAAGACTCCACACTAAAACTACTAGAACTGATAAATTCAGCTAGGTAGCAGGATACAAGATTAACATACAGAAATAGGTTTCATTTCTTTACACTAACAATGAAATATCAGAAAAGGAATGTAAATAATAATCCCATTTAAAATCACATCAAAAAATAAAATAGTTAGGAATAAACCTCACCAAGGAGGTGAAAGACTTTTATGCTGAGAACTACAAAACATTAATAAAGGAAATTAAAGATAATTCAAAGAAATGGAAAGATAGCCCATGTTCTTGGATTGGAAGAATTAATATTGTTAAAATGACCATAGAGCCCAAAGCAATCTACAGATTTAATGTGATCCTTATTAAATTACCCATGACTTTTTTTTTTTACAGAACTAGAACAAATAATCCTAACATTTATATGGAATCATAAAAGACTCAGAATTGCCAAAGCAATCCTGAGGAAAAAGAACAAAGCAGGAGACTTAACCCTCCCAGACTTCAGGCAATACTACAAGGCTACAGTATTCAAAACAGTGCGGTATTGGCACAAAAACAGACATACGGATCAATGGAACAGAATAGAGAGTCCAGAAATAATCCCATGCACCTACAGACAAGTAATCCTCAACAAAGGAGTCAACAATATACAATAAGAAAATATAGTCTCTTCAACAAGTGATGCTGGGAAAGTTGGACAGCCACATGTAAATCAATGAAGTTAGAACACACCCTCACACCGTACTCAAAAATAAACTCAAAATGGCTTAAAGACAAGACACCATAAAACTCCTAGAAGAGAACATAGGCAAAACGTTCTCTGCCTCAGTGTTGATGGCTGCTGACTGGTCAGGGTGATGGTGGCTGAAGGTTGGGGTGGCCGTGACAATTTATTAAAATAGGACAACAGTTAGGTTTGCCATATTGATTGAATATTTCTTTCATGAATGATTTCTCTGTAGCAGGCAATGTTGTGTGATAGCATGTTACTCACAGTAGAACTTCTTTCAAAATTGGAGTCAATCCTCTCAAGTCCTGCTGCTGCTTTATCAACTACATTTATGTACTATTTTAAATCCTTTGTTGCCATTTCAACAGTCTTCACACCATCTCCATCAGGAGTAGATTCCAGCTCAAGAAACCATTTTCTTTGCTCATCCATAAGAAGCAACTCCTCATTCATTTAAGTCTTATGATGAGATCACAACAACTCAGTCACATCTTCAGGCTCCACTTCTAATTCTACTTTTCTTGCCATTTCCACCACATCTGCAGTTGTTTCCTCTGCTGAAGTCTTGAGCCCCTAAAAGTCATCCTTCTTCCAAATTCCTATTAATGTTGATATTTTGACATATTCCCATGAATAATGAATGTTTTTCATAGTATCTAGAATGGCGAATCCTTTCCAGAAGGTTTTCGATTTACTTTGTTGACGTCCATCAGAGGAATCACTATCTATGGCATCTGTAGCTTTATGAAATGTATTTATTGAATAATAAGAATTAAAATTTGAAATTACTCCCTTATCCATGGGCTGCAGAGTGGATGTTGTGTTAGCAGCCATGAAAACAGCATGAATCTTGTTGTACATCTCTATCAGAGCTCTTGGGTGACTAGGTTTATTGTCAATGAGCAGTCATATTTTGAGAGGAATCTTTTTTGCTGAGCAGTAGGTCTCAAGGTGGGCTTCAGATGTTCATTAAACCATGTTGTAAATAGGTGTGCTGTTATCCAGGGTTTGTTGTTCTACTTATAAAGCATGGGCAGAGTAGATTTAGTACAATCCTTAAGGGCCCTAGGATTTTCAGAATGGTAAGTGAGCATTGACTTCAACTTCAAGTCACCAGCTGCATTATCCCCTAACAAGAGAGTCAGCCTGTCCTTTGAAACTTTGAAGCAAAACATTGACTTCTACTCTCTAGCTATGAAAGTCCTATGTGGCATCTTTTCCAATATAAGTCTGTTTCATATATATTGAAAATCTGTTGTTTAGTATAGCCACCTTTATTAATTATCTCAGCTAGATCTTCTGGATAACTTGCTGCAGCTTCTACATCAGCACTTGCTGTTTCATCTTGCACTTTTATGTTATGGAGATGGTGTCTTTCCTTAAACATCATGAACCAACCTCTGCTAGCTTCAAAATTTCTTCTGCAGCTTCCTTACATCTCTCAGCTTTCATAGAATTGAACTGAGTTAGGACTTTGCTCTGGATTAGACTTTGGTTCAAGGAAATGTTGTAGCTGCTTTGATCTTCTATCTAGACCACTGAAACTTGCTCCTTATCAGCATTAGGCTGTTTCCTTTTCTTATCATTCCTGTGTTCACTGGAGTAGCACTTTTAATTTTCTTCAAGAACTTTTTCTTTGCATTCACAATGTAGTTAACTCTTCAGCATGTGAAACCTCTCTTTTGGCCTATCTTGGCTTTCAACATGGTTTCTTACTAAACTTAAACATTTCTAGTTTTTTTATTTAAAGTGAGAGATGTGCAACTCCTTCCACTTGAACACTTAGAGACCATTGTAGGATTATTAATTGGCCTTATTTCAATATTGTTGTGTCTTAGGGAATAGGGAGACCTGAGAAAAGGGAGGGAGATGAAGGGGGGACATCTGGTTGGTAGAGCAGTCAGAGCACCACAGCATTTATCTGTTAAGTTGACCATATTATGTGAGCATGGTTCATGTCATCCCAAAACAATTACAATAGTAATATCAAAGATCATTGGTCACAGATCACCATAACAAATATCATAATAATGAAAACGTTTTAATATTACAAAAATTACCAAATGTGACATAGAGACAGGAAGTGAGCAAATGCTTTTGAAAAACAAATGGTGCTGATAGACTTACTCTATGCAGGGTTGCCACAAACATTCAATTTGTAATATCTACACAGCACAATAAAGCTAAGTGCCATAAAACAGGGTTATGCCTATATTAAATGTGTAGCCAGAAATTTTGTTTCCATTTTCTAATTAGTGTCAATAGTTGTTCTGGTGATTCTTTTTGATATCCTACATACGTCATCTGTCATCTGCATTTAATTATACTTTTGACTCATTTCAATCTTTAAATTTCTCATTTCTTTTGCTTTTGTTAATGCATTGTGCACTATTCAGTACACACTGAACAATATTAGTAATAGATGGAATAGTTATCATGTTTCTAACCTTAAAGTAAATGTCATACCTTTTTACATTTTAGTGTGATGTTTTCTATTTGTTATTAGTAGGTAGCCATTAAAAAGTAAAGGAAGTTCCCTATTCAGTTTTTCTAGAGATGTTTTATATTTAATCAGATAGAGATGCTGAATGTTGTCAAATGTTTTTCTAATTCTATTGAGATGCTTATTTTTTTTAATTGAATTACATCAATAAATTTGCTGACATTGAAATATTCTTACTGAGAGTTCTGTGGAAATATTCTTACTGAGAGTTCTGTGTGGTCATTTCTATATTTTTGTTTTCATTTTGTTTATTAGTTTTTGTAATATCTTTTTTTTTTTTTTTTTTTGCGGTACACGGGCCTCTCACTGTTGTGGCCTCTCCCGTTGTGGAGCACAGGCTCCGGACACACAGGCTCAGCAGCCATGGCTCATGGGCCCAGCCGCTCTGCGGCATGTGGGATCTTCCTGGACTAGGGCGCAAACCCGCGTCCCCTGCATTGGCAGGCGGACTCTCAACCACTGCGCCACCAGGGAAACCCCCACATTCTTGTGTGAGTGGTTTAAGATCTTTGGACATTATTGTCCACTTCTATAAAAGTAAGGATAGAGATGAGAATCAGGAATAAAATTCTTTGATGTCTTGACTCCTCAGCTCTTGAGAAGATTACATAAGATATTTAATCAGCATTTCTCTTCTGGTCTCTCCATCTTTGTTTCCCAATAAATTCAATCCCTACATCCTCACCTCTTTCCTCAAACCTCATCCTCCAGATACACTTTCAGGTTCTTTCATGCCTCCGGGTTTTGTGTATATATATATGTATGTATGTATATATATATACATATATATATATATATATATATATATATACCTTCTGTGTTGCACAACCTTTGTGTTTCAGTTAGTTATTTGACTAACAACGACTGATTTTTACCTCTTGCTAGATTAAAAATAACTGAAATATATTGGAAAGGTATTGTGTAGTTCGTAGCATAGACAAAACCAGAGCAGTGCTCTGAATCTGGACACCAGGAAACCCTTGACCATCTTATCCATCTTATCTAAGTTACACATAACAAATCTACCCCAGTGCCCATTTCAGCAGCACATATACTGAAGTTGGAATGATACAGAGAAGGATAGCATGATCCCTAGCAAGGATGATATGCAAATTTCTGAAGTGTCCCATATTTTTATGTATTATATACTTCAAAATTGCTAAGAAACTTGATCTTAAACATTCTCACCACAAAAAAGAAATAAATAACAGTAATGTGATCTTATAGAGGTATTAGCTAACATTATGTGGTGGTGATCATACTGCAATATATAAATGTATCACATCAGCACATTGTACGCCATAAACTTACACTATGTTGTATATCAATTATGACTCAATGTAAATTTTTTAGTTAAAAAATATCTACCCTAAATGATTTCTCCATCGCTTTGTCACTCTGCTTAAGATTCAGAATCCCTACAGAAAGATTGTAGTTGGCCTTGCTCATATCAGGTCCTTCACCACCCTTTGGTAGGGTCTGTTCACCTTGACTTGTCATCCTACCAAGACTATTCACAAAGGTGGAGAAGTCATTTTCTAAGGAAAAATGTTTCAATGTCAAAGAAGGAATGGGTTCTGGCAACACCCACCCCCCAAAAAAAAAAGAAATTCCCACTGCATTTCCCCATTGTTTGATTAACCCATATTTATTAGGTGACTAGGAGGCATAGTCTCATGGAAGAATGGATCGAATGTCCTATTTCCATATTCCCACAGCACCTTGTTTCTTCTCTGTGTCAACACATACACACCCCAGTATTGTATTTCCTGTTATCACTACAAAAGGTAAGATATTTGAGAGCAGAAAATTAAACCTTAATCCTGCCCTTAGGTATGACTTCCCAGATTTTACCACATAGCACTTGGCATAGTTATAAATTTTGTAAAGGAAGAAAAGGGAAGAAGAGAAGGAAGAAGGAAGGAAGGAAAGAAGGAAGGAAGGAAGGAAGGAAGGAGAAAGAAAGGGTTAAGGAAAAGAGAGGATGAAAGAAGGAAGGAAGAAAGGAATCTAGAAGAGAATAAATGACAACTCTGTATGATAGAGAAGGCTCTGAGTGGTAACCATCTGACGAACCAGGCTACCCTGAAGATGATAAATTCCTAATCACGGAAGATTCTTATTACCAGCCAGATGAACATGTGACCCATAGTCTATAGAAAGAATTGAAGCTTTAAAAGGAAATTGAACTGGATGACTTCTAAGTTCCCTTTCAGCCATGAGTTTCTATGATTCCTTGATACAAGATCTTAAATGATGAGGACTCAGTGAGGGCAGCAGGACTAGATCCAAGGGAACAATGAGATCCATATGAAGGTGAGAACTGTGGTTAAAGCATGTGTATCCCTGTGCTTTTCTAAGCCCTTCCTGATTTGGTCAATACCTGTGAAGGAACAACCATGCTTCCTTCCAGTGATTTTCCTGAGAGCAGTTTGACTCATTTCTATTCATCAGTGCACTAAAGACATTAGAAAGCTTCTGCGGTAAGATAGCCTTGCAATTTTTGGATGTACATCTGAAGCCTTTAAAAGATAAGAGAATATGTATGTTTAACTCAAAGTCCCTCAGACCTCCTGGGATCTTAGTTTTCAACATCATGAAACCTTTGATATTTGGGGTTGTTTTGCCATTGACAAAACACTACTTTTATTTCTAAAGGGAGGCTGCAAACTTCAGATGGCCTTTTTCAAAGCAAGTAGATTTTAAAAATTTTTGTTTGTTTTTTAATGTAAATAAATTAGAACTTTGCAAATTTGTTTTTTTTCTTTTGAACCAGACACGGATAGAATACTTGCTGGTGTAGGACTATATCAAATAGCATTTCAGTTTGCTTTAAATGCAAACTTTTAAAATCAAGAATTGAAATCTTTCTTCAAATGCCAAATTGTCTAGAAGTTGCCAGCCTTTGGCTTGCTCTGATATACAAAGCGCTCATCATATATGACAGAAATGAGCTATTATCAAGTATAAAAGAAGCTGTTTATAAAAAAAAAAGAGTATCACTACAGAATCAAAATCCCACAAGACAACAAGAAACAAAGTATAATTTTAACCATTTCTCTTTTGTAGATAACACATCCTAGTTAACATTCACAGTTACTTGGAATGTCATCAGTATTCTAAGCACGAGTATTTTAGTTGTGTCTATATTTCCGATAGATAGGCAACCAGTCAAAAATTGAGATGTACAGATGTAAAACCACAGCACAGAGCCAGGATGGAGTATGGAATTTCTAATTAGGAAGAACATAGAGGAAGCTGCATTTGAAAGGACAGCACTTTGTATTCACATCGCATTTCTTTTGTGTGGCTTGAAGAGGGAGTGGCAGGACTCCACCAAAGGCTAAATCCAGGGTCCCCACTCCCAGATCTTTTCTTGGTTAGCAGTTGTCAGAAATATTAAATAAATAAATTTCCTAAAGTTACTAGGTGTATTAGGGTGTACGTGCCTGTGTGTGTTTGTGTGTGTGTAGGTATAGGGGGAGGTGTGATTATACCTAAATAGCATCTTACAAAGTAATTTCATGTTTATTCTCTTAGCTAATCTTGAAACTTACCCTGGGAAATCAGGAGGACCCATTGGACGGACAAATATAAAGAGGTATATTTTCACTGTGGCAGGAAGACACATCCAAGGAGATCTGCCTAGTTTTTAGCACAGGTCAAACTGAAAATCACTTTCTCCATCCACAAACTTGTCACTGAGCCTCAGTCTTTCGGGTCTATACTACCTCGCAGAAGTGTTAAAAGATTACATGAGAACACATACAAATGCATGGCACATTCTAAGTGCTCAAAAATGTAGCTATTAAAATATTCTACTTTCTAGGCTGTCTCCAATACACCAGATTGCATTTTCTAGAATGAATGAGGTTTCTGTGTTATCTCATTTACTGGATCCATGTAGACAGTCACTTTGAATGCACTATACCTACTTGGAACTTGACACACTGGGTACCATGTCCATTAAGTCTTTGTTCCAGGGTTGCCCTGCCCTGCTGCCACCGTTGCCACTAGTACAGCTTCGCTGCTCTGCTTGCAGAGGGAAAAATAGCCCCAGAAATACACTTTGAATATGAACAAAGAAATGAGGGAGAGGGAGTAAGAGTCCGCAGAAGACAATCACTGCCCTTTTGTCATTTTTCTCTGTCTGACTGCGTGGGTTTGACTGTCTAGTGACTGTGGCTAGTCCTTTAAAAGTGAGCAAAGGCACGAGATAGAAGGTGGAGGAGGAAAGTCAAATGTCTCTTGCAGGTTTGCCTGATTACTTAGATTTGGTATCTCGCCTGCTGCTGAATCTATATTCTCCCTCGCAGTGACCACCTATCCTGGTTTTTCAGTGCTGAGAGGTTTCCCAGGATGTGCCACTTTCCATGCTAAAAATGGAAAAGGCCCAGGCAAACTGGGACCAGTGTTTATCCTATGCCTGACCCAGATTGTTAAAACCCATAACCTGATGCTTCAGGCCCCACTGGGAAGCTCTTCATCTGCCTCTGCTGGGCAGCCTCAGCCCAGCCTTCTAGAAGCCAACACAGGACTCATCTGCATAACATGATTGGTTCCCTGAGTTACATTCTTCTTACACCGCCACATAATTTGCATGGGAAAAAAGAGTTAATGAAGAGATATTTATAATCACATTTAAATTTTTCTCCCATATTTTCCCTTAAACTTTGGCACCTGCTACCACTTGTCTGCTAGCAAAAAAAAACAAAAGGAATCAACAAGAGCAAACAAATGTTAATGGGAAAACTCAAAAACAGCTGAGATGCTTAGTTTTCAACAGCTTTCTTTTTCCACAAATATGTGGACACAGTTTTGATTCTCTCCTGCATATTTATAACATGGTGATATTTTTTCTGATAGTAAACCTGTTTCTACTTCTTACAGTTGACTGAAAAGTAAAAGCTAAAAATAATGTTAATAAATACTAAGATTTATTGAGTACACCTACTATGTGCTAAACACTAGACTGTGCATTTTAATCAGATTAATTTGTTTACTCTTTACATGGACTTTATGAATTAGGTATTACATCTGTTTTATTACTTGAACAAAATGAGGTCCAGAGAGGTGAAATAACTTACTCAAGTTTAATCAAACAGCTAGTAAAAAATAGAGAGCTATGTTTTTGAACCTAGGGTCCAGTGGTCCAGCTCGAGTGTAGTACATTTCCTAGGTGATCACATTAGCATCATCATCTTCAGGCCCTTGGCCTCCTGCACAACCATGAGGACACATGGACTGGAAAACACTGCCTCTAACCCTTCCAGACCTTCAGCCTTTGAAAGCTGTGAACATTTTTCCCTGTGTGCCTGGAAACTCTCAGAAGAGATATCATGTGAAAAAGATAAAAGTTCTCTAACAAGTCTCAGTTTTCTCATTTTTAAAACTGGGGGCACAATACGTACCACTGCCTCTCTCCTGATGTTGAGGCCTCCACTTTTCATCTCCTGGTTTTGCACCCTAATTGGTTACTACTCTATTTATAATCAAGACGGGTGCAAATTATTCCTTACTCCTGAACAGGGCTTCTGTCCTGAGTCCTTGCGTATGTTTTCCATCCTTTCAAGAAAAAGGAAGGGGACATAATATTTAGTAAAGGTATGGTACGAAATATATTCTATAATATATATATATATATATATACACACATATATCAGATGTGGCAGAAGAACTTTATTATTTCATGAAGTCCTTCTGTCACTCACAATATGCATTGAGTTTTATGTAACAGAAGTCCAACTACAGTGGTTTAGCCAAGTGGCAATTTTAATTGTCTCCTGCAACAAGACGCCTGCCAGGGCTGGTATGTAAGCTTTGTGCTTCACTGGAGTTGCGGCTGCTAGTCTCCATCATTGCCTCCATGTTCCAGACAAGAAGAAAGAGAAGATCAAGAGCAAAGGGTGAATGCCCGCTGATTTTGCCTGCATTTGAAAAGTTTTCTCCAAAGCTCCAAGGAGTGACTTTCATTTTTATCACATCATTAAGAACAGTGTCACCAACTACAAAGGAGGCTGGGGGATTCGGTGGTTTCGGCTGGGCATATTGCCACCCTGAACTTAATTAGGGGTTTGTTAGCAAGGAAGAAGATGAAAGCAGATATTGAGGAAGCTCCCAGAAATGTCCAGAGCAGTATGCCCCAAATTCAGTGAGCACAAAGTGATTTAAATTATCTGTCTTTACCTGTTTCATAGAGATGAAGAAGCTTAGCCCAGGTTACACAGCCACAACGCACTCTGTCTACCTCCTTCCACTCTGTTACATCATTCTTCAGGGTCTTTGCCTCTAACTTCATCCTTCCTGAAGAAGTTGGAAGGGAGAAGGATCTTCTATTTTTCTTGCCTGAACATCATGGAGGATTTGGAAATATAATTTTTATGTGTACCTCGTAGGCTCTAGAAATAATTCCAGGTACCTGTGTTCTTTGCTGAGGATTCTGTGTTCAGACTAAGCAGTCCTTCCGTGGCCCCATAGCTGATAAGCACAAGACTTGGGGTTCAGTGGCAGGTAGGTCAAGTCCCTTGTCTTTTCATCACATAGTGTAACCACCCCAAAATATTTAACATTTAGTAGAAGCAATCTCAAAGATGGAACTACCTTCAAGATCTTCCAGACAGTGGCCTCATATCCAGTCCAGGTATGGATTATTTTCAGTGTGGTCCTCAATTAGAGCAGGAATCTGAGACAGCAAAAGATGTTCTCTTTTCTCCCCTTTCTACTTTGAAGTGTTGTAGAAGCCCAATAATAAAACTCCTAATCCTAACGTAGGTCTTAATGCATTTCACGCATATCATCTCCGCTTGGTTCTTCCAACAGCCCCGAACAGTGGCCCAGGCAGGGACTTAACTCCTGTGTCTGGATGAAGAAGTGGCCGTTCGTGCAAAAATAACAGTTGAGGTCACAACCTTGAACCTATGCTTTTGAATCTTAACTTTCGTGTTTCTTCCATAAGCTCAGTCTCCCAGATCCTTCATAAAGAAGCTTTCAGGAGGAATATAAAGTGAAGTTGCACTTTGTGAAATCATATTTTTATTAAGCAGTATCTAAATTAATATATAATTTCTTTGCCAATCTGGTGTCAGGACTTCTTCAAAACACTCAGATTGTTTTCCTTTCAAAAAATTAATATTCAACTTATTAAGAAAAAAACAGTTATGCACTAAAGAATCACCTGACATTTTTTAGATTAATCTTTTGCTGAAATGTGTCATTATATTAAAATAGGCAATTAATAGCTAATTGTGATTTACATCAAATATTTTATTTTAAATGTGCAACATATTGGAAATAAAGTCTAAGGGCTCCGTCATCATCCTTGTCGCTAGCATTATTGACAGAGCTTTGTTGAACACCTGCTATGAACAAGACCTTGCAGCACATCCTGAGTACAAAAGTGTATGTGTCTACTAGATTGTAGATTTCCTTGACCGCCAGGTGGAACATAGTGCCTTGCACATAGCATGAGTTCAAATATTTATTGCACTGACAAACACATGAAGGATGGAAGAAAGGAAGGATATACTCGTTCACTTGGGGAAGATGGTCTTCCTTCCTTTCCTAATGTGTATTGTTAGAGTACCCTGACAAAACAGTTGCCGAACAAGAGACTTCATCCCTCTCCTCTGAGCCTAGCAGAGTGTACAGCACTTAGGTTATGCTCAACAAATTGTTGGTGGATGAATAAATGGATGATAAATACGTATTTCTATACCATTAAACGTCTTCATTAGTCTCCATCCTGCCCAGGTCCCTTGCTCTCAGAAGAACACTTGCATATTTTGTCATGTGTGATTGGTTAAAAGACTTTGACCTTATCCCTTCTGAAAGTGACTTCCTTCCAAGCTCTAATCTTGCTTTCACATGCTTCTCTTCATCCAGCCAACCCACTTGTGCAAGGGAATTGGAAAGTCGATAGCATCGTAAGGAAGAACTGGTGTGTTGAAAGGATGGGCATCCCGTCCTTCTGCAGACTTTCTGATCTTTCCCTTTTCCTCAACACACTTCTCTCCCCACCAAAAGCCCTTTTGTCCCTCCCTAATTAGTTATGGATAAGAAATGTAGATATGCCCCTCTGTGGTCTTTAATAAATTAATCCCTCATGAAAGATCTTACTGTGGCATAAAAACAAAAGGTTGCAAAAGGTTGCAACAAAAGGTTACCATCTTTGTTATTAGAATCTGGGAATTGAAAACTGGCTTCTCCTGGGATTCCTTTGCTGCCTTTGTCCGGGAATAGATTTCACTGGCATAGGAATATATTTCAGTGCTAAAGGAGATAATGAACAATATCAGGTGATTAGAACAGAAACTGCAGGTGATAAAGAGGAATTTAGTAGAAACTGACTTCTCTTAACTCTTCAGAAAAGTGAGCTATTAAACTGCTGTGGGACATTTCAAGTACAACCAAGGATGCCTTAATTTGAGCTTGAGACCTGACAGAAGTAAATGATTGTGAATAAAGACACATGGCTTATTCTCAGATGAATCATCAAAGCAAAGTAAAGAGGATCTTAGGAACCACAGATGTCGTCGTCCTCAGAGACCCACTCAAAGCCACACATAGTTAAAAAGATGCATACACACAGGAAAACACACACACGTGTGTGTGTATGCACATATGTATATATGCAATCATTATTCCTTACAATAATCATATAAGGGAGGCACTACCATATTTACCATGTTTCATCCATACTAAGATGCATGTCTTTTCATACTTTCACATCTTTGAATTTGGAATGTATCTTAAAATATCTTAAAATCTCTGCGGGCTGCTACTAAAGATTTTCTAGAGACGTCAGCTTCCACTAGTCACATGGGGGGCACTGTCAATATAAGCCCACTTTAAATTTTCTGCTCAAGAGTTTTTTGCTTTTTGTTGGGGATGAGAGGTTATACACAGGGTTTACAGTGCAAATCCAGAAGGCAATATGGCCTGAGCACTTGTGGTTTCAATTCTTAAGAAAGATGCCCACGCCGCCACCAAGACTGAGGCATGCACGCTTCCTGGTTGTCTCATTATCTCACTTACCTGGAGGGCATAGTCCTTTAGTATCCCAGATTTATGTGGGGGTCCTTCTATCAAGCTCCTTAGCTAGAACATTTTTCTTTCTTAGCGGAACATAAAGTAACTGCATGCCAGAGACTAGCCAGAGCAGTATTACTACCCCCTTATATCCATGAGGAAACCGAGGCTTAGAGAATTTAAGTAACTTTCCCCACATCACGTTGGAAAGTAAACTTGGGATTTAAACCCCTTTCATCTTGATTCAGTGCGCTTTCTGGTGTACCACTTTTTACCGAAAAACAGCTGTGTGACATTGGTAAAACCATTCTCCCCACTGAGCACGGATTTTCTCATGTAAGAAATGAGAATGGATTGAGTAGAAGAATTTTAAAAGGAAGCAGCATGTGTTGCCTACATTTGTATAATACAGGTGTTTATGCTTTTTTAGTCATCTAGCAATCAAATGAACAGTTAGGTTTCATTTAATCTACCTTTATAGATGATGAAATTAAGACAGACAGGTGGAGAAACATGTCCGATTTCACACAGAGAGTTAGGGGCAAAGCTGATAGTTGAACCCCAATAAGCCTGACTCATGAGCCTTGCTGAGTCATACTGTTTCTCAGAACTTGTAGTCCAAATGCTCTTCGCTAAGAAACGTAACTTCTTCCTGCAAAGTTTGATTGCCACAGTGGTATTATTGGCAGTGCCCTTGGGCCACATTATCAATGTGCTTTGTCCTTTTTGCAAGTGGCTCACTGGCTATTAGGGGCTCCCTTTGTGCTCTAGCTAGATTTGGCTCCACAGGAAAAGCCTAGGCAGAGGGACTGGAGAATCCAATGGAAGACAGATGGTAGGGTAGCTCCCAGCAGCCTGCTGCTGTCATCACAGGCTTTTTTCCTCTCTTCTGTACCATTAATCCAGGCTGCTACCGCACAGGGCCAGGATCTAAGGTCCTAAAGTTTGGGAGCTGTTTGAGTTCTTAGTCTCTGCCTCTTATAGACGTCTACAACTTTGGAAGCGGTTCTCCATATTTTCCCTTTTCAGGAAATGTTTTTCTAAGAGCTAGAAGATGCCATCTGTGCTGACATTTCATACCCTGCTTAAGAAATAAGTTGATGCCTACAACCATCCTTGCTCACAGATGTGCTGTCCCCTTGACCAGTCCAAGTTCCAGGCATAATCCCATTGAAAATTCATAGCTCAGCAGTGAAGCCCCAAACTAGGGGCATGTGGAGGGAGATTCCAGGAGACGCCTAGCTAAGTTCGTTGTCTGTGAAGGTGGACCGTTCTTTCAGAGACAGATTTACATAAACCGAGCTCATGGAGATTATTGCAGGGGAGTAAAACTTGCCACTTCAAAATGTCTCTTTGGCATGAAGATTATTTCGAGCCGAAGACAATCGAGGCCCAAAAGACTCAGGAAGAAACTTTGACCTTCACCCTAACTGCCTGAAGAATTTAGATAGAGTGTAGAGGACCTGTTAAAAGAGTAGAGCTATCACTAGAGATATATTCAAGGAGTATGGGCTGGGTGTGGTGGGGGAAACTCTTAGAGACCAGAGTGCACTGTGTGTCCCGTTGTCTTTGCATGATCCAGCAAACATTTATTTACCAAACATTTGCATTTTCATCTCCATGTCAATTGCCTTCTTCCGCTTGGACGTCTCAAACCCCACTCTCAACATCCTCTTTTGTCATCAGCTGAAGATGGTATTTAAATGAAGGTTTTGACCATTTTGACAGGTTAGGTGCTCACTGCCCGTTTGCACAGAATTGCAAATTCTGCGAGGGAGGCTTAAAACTAATCATGAATGTGCATTTTATCCAGTGTGCTTAAGGGAATTCCAGATGACAAGTTCTTCAGGATATTTGCTCTTAAAAAGTATATTTTAAAATTCATAAAATCAGTATGATCCATTTCAGAAAGTTCACTAGGTAAAAAAAAAAAAATCCCCTATATTGTAAATCCCATAAGACAGCCCCGTTGTCATTTTATATATTTAATTATATCATTTTTCCCAAGTATAACACAGTTAAAATTATAATGTACACATACATATTTCAAAATTCTTTTTTATTGTTACTTAATATATTATAAACATTCTTCTATATTGTCATATAGAAATTCTCTAGTACAACATGCAAAGCCCTTTATGTTCAGTTTCCCTCTTTAGTCTCACCTCTCTCTACCCCAATGTCACACTCTACTCCATCCATATTGAACAACACATGGTTATTGGACATTACCCACTTCCCAACCCACCTCTCACTCTGCCTTCACCTGCTGTATCAGCTGGCTTACAGGCAGGAAACAGAATCCACCTGTAATTGTTCAAATGAAGAGGCTTTTAATATAAGAACTACTTACTGAATGTTAGGCAGGTTTAAGGGAACAAGAAAAGGATGATGAGGAAATAAATAGTGAGATACTCAGAAACTAGCAAGTTGGGAAGTTCTTATTCCTCGTAGGGCCAAGTAGTCTGGGGACAGCTGAGGACAGGAACCTAGAACCCCAGAGAAGGAGCCACCTGGAAAGTGCTATAGTCATGGAGAGATGAAACTGATTGAGATGTGATATCACAGCAGGGAGGGAGCCGGGTAGAAACACCCCATTTCTCTTTCCATCAGGCCTCTTATTTCCTATCAGTATTTCCTACTGGCTAAACCCTAAGCAGAAACTGAAGGGCAAGGAAACACCAGTGCTATATTCTGCAGATGTCATCTGGTAGGGCCAGAGCCGCAGGTCAGAGATGGACAGAGAATGGACAGGAAAGGGGAAGCCCAAGAGACAATAACCATTATTCCTCCCTAATTCTGATTTATCCTCCAGGCTTCAGATTAGATGTTACTTTATCAAGGATGTGAGAATGGGTTAGTTTCCTCTCTATGTTCTCACTGCTTCAGTGTTCACCTCGAGATAACACATTTCATACTTGATTATAATTACTAGCAAGGCAACGCCATATCCTGTTTAATATTATTTAACCAGTAGCAAGGAGAGTCTTGCATACAATAGGCATCCAGTAAATATTTGCATGCTCACCATTTCTAAAGTCTTCATAAAATTTGTTCTAGGAGCTGGACCATAATTGACTTAGTCTTTCTCTTCTATTGCATTTTAAAAGTTTTAAACTGTATCTGGTTCATTATTTCAGTGTTAGCATGATTTCTCTGGTTGAGTTGTAAACTCTTTGAAGGCCAGAGGCTATGTTAATACACATCTCTCTGTATGTCTCTAATTCTAGTACACACACAGACATACACACACACACACACACCACATACAGTACACACACAGACATACACACACACACACCACATACGCACCACACATACACAACCTGTCAAGCTTTGGTAGACATGGGATCAGAAACTGCCTAAAGTGGGCAGGAATCTCCAGTTTCCCAAAACTGTCTCCACCTTCTCCTCATAGCTCCCACCCCAGCATCTCTGTATTCACATGCACAAAGAAAATAGGATTCATTAGCCCAACCATCCCAGAGCCTCATGCCAACAAACCAACAAACCAAAAAAAAAAAAAAAAAAAAAATTACTACAGCCCCACCTGGCACTGACTGCCCTCTTTCTGGCACTAGGTAAGAATCTGACCCCACCCTTGAACTACTCCTACCCCTGCTAACATCCTGTTTGACTAGACCACACTAATTCTTACTTAATGTGCTGCCCGAGGAGATTTTGTGAGATTGGATAGAAAGAACAAGGCATTGGGAGTTGGTAGGTCTGACTTCCTACTGTTCCTCCTCTAGGGACTCACTGAGAGGCCCTGGACACACGGTGCCCCTCTCTGGGTTTCTCCCTTTCTACGATAAGACACCATTTCTGTGGTCTTATTGATTTCTTCCCAGAAGGTAAGGGCTGGGTTCAAACCCTATCTTGCTTATATGTAAACTGGGTCTTCTTCATCATCCTATTTTCTCTCTTGGCTCCCCTTTAAACTGGAATCATGAAACTGAGTTCACAGACTTTTGTTAAGGTTAACTAAAGATAGATGGCAAAGTAGCTGTTCAAAAAAAGATAGTAGAGGGCTTCCCCGGTGGCGCAGTGGTTGAGAGTCCGCCTGCCGATGCAGGGGACACGGGTTCGTGACCCGGTCCGGGAGGATCCCACGTGCCGCGGAGCGGCTGGGCCCGTGAGCCATGGCCGCTGAGCCTGCGCGTCCGGAGCCTGTGCTCTGCAACGGAAGAGGCCACAACAGTGAGAGGCCCGCGTACCACAAAAAAAAAAAAAAAAAAAGATAGCAGTGATGTGGTCATAGATGTGGTTGAAATAGTAAGATGGTTCTGGGAGGATATTGTGAGGATGGGCATGGGAAGCAACAGAGTAAGGAAAGGGGATGAAGAGGGAGAAAGAATCACAGAAAGAAAGGAAGGGAGGGAGGGAAGGAAGGAAGGAAGGAAGGAAGGAAGGAAAGAAGGAAGGAAGGAAGAGAAAGGGGATGAATGGGGAGAGAGAGAGTTTGGAGACAATTTATAGATACGTAAGAAAATATAGCCTAAGTCAATGCTTCCCAGCAGGTGTAGCCACAGTCCAATTTAGCTACCTAAGCTTTAAGGTGGCCTGACTTCATCATTTGGCATTCTAAATAGGCATGTAAATGACTCAGCATGGGGGCTGCAAGTTGGAGGCAGCTTTCGGCAGAGGTAATAATGAAGTGAATCCCATTAGTGATGGAAAGGCAATTAAGAAAAACCCCAATGAAGCTCCAGATCTGAGCATGTAGCTCAAAGATTGGGATTTTGGAGGAAAAAAGGTTAAGCACCGGGAGGCTATTTGTAATGACTTTAATTAGATTGAAAATGAATTGTTTTGCTCATTTCTTCTCCCTTCAAGTTTGCCTTTTAGGTAACAGAGCATCTGTAACAACACTGAGGTGCACTTGTCAGTCGCAGGCGGTGTTTAGTGAGTGACGGTGATTTCATGATGTGCTCGTGCTCTCTATAAGAACGTGAGGAGTCCAGCCATTTCAGTCACCACACCCCAGTGGATAGACTGTACAGTTGTTAATAAGGTGGATCTTTGTTTGAGTTGACCATATTATCAGGACATTTACTCCCTAGCAAGACTCAGGTTGAAAATTCCCTTCAACCTCTAGAAATATGTAACATGTCATGGATTTTGGCAACCCAAATTATTGTCAAACACTGTGATTTGAGAGACAAGGGAGCTCACATTGGATGTTGATATTTAGAAACCTGGTAGAATGAAAGAAAGATATTGCATAAATCACCTTCAATCTTAAAATTCTATATCATCTTTATTGATATCAACAGAGAGAAGAAACATCTATTACTATTATTATAGATATCATATTACATAGTAATTGGAATTTACAAAGTAATATGTCTTGTCTCATTCTATCTTCGAAAACAAATTTTGATTGAGGTATGAATATCCCTATTATACAGATAAGGAAGCTGAATCGATAGCAGGTTAAATGATTTGCCCAATATTGTACCAGCTAATAAATTGGCAGAGACAATACACAAACAGAAGCTTTATAAACCTATTGTCCACATCACCCCCATGTAATATGGGAGTTAACCTTAGAGGTGGTTCTATCCAGCAAGTGAGAAGCAAATGTCCAGTGACTTTTCTGCTGCTATTTCGTGTATAGGTAGAACCAGAGCCTGACTTAGGTCCCCCGAGTAGATCTGAATGGGTCCATGTAGAGGAAAAGAGGAAGAAATTCGGCCGTGGCTCATAACAGGGTTTTATTATCCCAGTGATAGAAAAGTATCCGTTCTTTTTAGATTGAAAGTAACCTGGAGGTTGGACAGCCCTCGCCTAACTGGTGGATACATTTCCATGGCAACCGATTATTAGGCAGAGATGGTTTCCGGAGGCAGACAGTCTACAGAGCACCGATTCTCAGCCCTGGCTACACATTACAATCACTGGGGAGCGTTTAAAAAATACTGAGGCCCGGGGTCTACCCCTAGAGGTTCTGATTTAATTGGTTTGGAATATAGTCACAGCATCAAGATTTTTTAGGTTACTCAAAGGAGTCTAATTGTGACACTTCATTGAGGACTGCTGTTATAGAATGTGATTTTTAAATATTGTATGCAGTTATAAAGATTATGTACCACCTGGGAGAATTTCAAGGGGTTTCAGCCAGTTCAGCTCCCTGTTCTTTTTTCTTTTCCTTCCTCCCTTCCTTCCTTCTTCCTTCCTTCCCTCCTTCCCTCCCTCCCTCCCTCCCTCCCTCCCTCCTTCCTTCCCTTCTTTCCACAAATATTTACTGAACACTCAGTTTGATACATTGCTCAGTGCCTCCCTTACACCCATCATTATAGTTTAAACCTCATCCTCTTGAGCCTGGAATATTTGCCAGCTTTCTAACTGGCCTTCCTTCCTCCACTTAGGGTCTCTACACCCGGTCCCACACAGTTCTCAGCATATTTCTTCAAAAATGCTTCACTGCTTATAAGTGATAACATAGAGTATGTGTCTTTCCCTATCTGACTTATTTCACTAAGCATAATACTCTCTAGGTCCATCCACATTGTTGTAAATGGCATTATTTTATTCTTTTTTATGGTTGAGTAATATTCCTTTACATATATATATATATATATACAAGTATATATGTGATATATGTATATATATATATATGTGTGTGTGTGTGTGTATATATATCACATCTTCTTTATCCATTCATCTGTTGGTGGACACTTAGGTTGTTTCCATATCTTGGCTATGGTAAATAATGCTGCTATGAACATTGGGGTGCATGTATCTTTTTGAATTAGTGTTTTCATTTTCTTCAGATATATACACAGGAGTAGAATTTCCTGATCATATGGTAGTTCTATTTTTAGTTTTTTAAGGAACCTCCATACTGTTTTATATAGTGGCTAACAAAACAGAAATAGACTCACAGATATAGAGAACAAAGTAATGGTTACCAGTGAGGAGAGGGAAGGGGGGTGGCACAAGATAAGGGTATGAGATTAAGAGTCACAAACTACTATGTTTAAAATATTGGGTTGGCCAAAATGTTCATTTGGGTTTTTCTTTAACAACTTAGTAAGTAACAAGGATGTACTGTGCATCAGAGAAACATAGCCATTATTTTGTAATAACTTTAAATGGAGTACAATCTATAAAAATATTGTCATCATATTGTATACCTGAAACTAATATAATATTGTAATCAAATATACTTCAATAAAAATAAATGCTTCACTGCTTAAAAATTCTCAGTAAATCTGATAGTCATATACAGGCTAAACATGAGACTTCATAGTATGGCATAAAACGATCTTACAATCATGTCCCTGTTTGTCTGTTTAATTTTAACTCCCCAAATAAGCAAGTGACACTGAGTTTGGAGCCCAGCAGGAAGACCAAGATCTCTTAACATCCATGGGAATACATACACCATTCTGCCCAGCATTTCATGAAACACTGGATTTAGTTTTGAAACTGGTAGTAGGAGGAAATAAACCAATGATTAAAAATGCTTCTGATTGCCCTGAAACTCGGTCCTTAGAGGCAAATAAGTAACAGCCATTATACATCTCTTGGCAGAAGCTGCTTTTCTGAGGGAGTGAGGCGATGGTTGGAGCACTTGAACTTTTCTTCCATTAAAGGTAAGAGCAATATTGCAAGTGACAGTTCCTTGGGATCTGAATTTTTGGTCATTTTTTAATTTTAATTTTTTTATACCCTTCGTTAGAACATACTATAATTGGCTTCCCACAAAGCACTGAAGAACTTTCCGATTGTGTTGTATTCAGGTATTTTAAAAGGGAAAATGTCAAGAGAGGAAAATGAAATCTCTTTCTTTGGACAACAGCACTGGTCACTGAAAATTATGCTATTTGAGCTGGATCTTGGCCAGGCTTCAGAGAGAAGCCTGTGACATGCTCAGTCATGGGGAAAGGGGCCATGCTTGACTTGGTGGGCACAGGTTAAAGGACACCAGTCTATATCCAGAGGGATTTAACGACTTGTGTTTGGTCTGGACAAGCTTTGACATCCAAGGAT
Organism: Aethalodelphis obliquidens; assembly: GCF_003676395.1. NCBI lineage: Eukaryota > Metazoa > Chordata > Mammalia > Artiodactyla > Delphinidae > Aethalodelphis > Aethalodelphis obliquidens. The sequence goes on along the minus strand of NW_020837994.1, from coordinate 7,125,373 downwards.
GTCTGATCTAAGGTGTAGGCCATTTTTTTTTTTAATAGCAATGCTTTAAGTGGCAGCATCTGATCTTCAGCTGCCAGTTTGAAGTTGAGGACTGGAGACTGTAAACTCCGGGGAAGTAGGGTAAGTTTAAATGAAGGACTGTGATCCTGAAGAAAGGAATTAGAGCAAAAGCAGATCAAGAATAAAGCTCAGTTGTACGTCTGATGTGAACAAAGCAGGCACTGGAGGGATGCTTAGAGGATGGGTTCCCTGAACTCATCCCAGAGTTGTGTATCAATCGTAGGATAGAAAACTAATTCTAAATCCCATTTTCTTGGGAGTCCTGGAGCTGCCAACACACTCCACTTAGTGATCTGTAGTGTTGCGGAAGTTAATTTTCTTTGTGTCCGATGTCCTCGTCTGTAAAATGGGGTGGATGGTGAGGGCGCCTACCTCACAGATCTGGGTGCTGGGAAAACATGGCCAAGCGTGGCCATCACTCCTCTCAGTGACCGACTGACCACACTGAATGACTCGGGCAAAACTGCTTCCATTTGGTGATGTGCGTTTTGACTGTAAAATATTACTTGCAAATAGTGCTATGGTGTGGCATACAGTATACAGAAACAATAAGCAGTATAAATTGATCATTCATAACGTAAGTTTTTTTTTTTCTTTCCACACATTCCCTTTCTGAAATGCCAAACCTGGCATCAGTCCTCTGGGATACTGGTATAATTACATGATTTTGTATTCGAAGAGTTGCTTCTTATTTAGGTTGCATGAGTGTCAAGTTTGTGCCTTACTTTTGGTTTGCTTTAGGTTGGTTTTGGACCTTTTGACTCTTAACAGCAACTTCCATTCAGAAAAGAAATGCAGTCAGGTGAGACTAGATTTGCCACCAGTGCACTGCTATATATGGCATATGAAAGTAATAGCCCAAGTGTATTTGGAAGTACTCGTGATAACAAAGTACATGACCTACCTGAACAAATGTGCAGAAAATAGTTCTATGAGCTCCTGTGTGCTCTGACCCTTAGAAAGTAGGTATTGTCAAACCACGCTTGCAGGTGAAGAGTATGCTCCTAAAATTCACCCAGGCAGGCTGGAGTTGCATTGCTTTTAGAAAAGATTCGAAAGCCTACCAGTGTCTAGATAATCCCTTGGGATGGAGCCAGGCCAGCAGGTTCTAGCATCTTGAGAGGTGGTGGTGAGTATGAAATGAGACAAATTATATGGGCACATAACAGTGTGTGTAGAATATACATGCACGTTTCAGAGTTGAGGATGGGGAGAAAGTTAAGGTTCCCTAGGATGGGCATGTAAGAATCTCCAGGTGATCATGCGTAGTCAGGAACCAAAGCAGTGTAATGGATTATTGCATTGATTTGCTTTGGGGCACAATTTAAGCATACTTACAAAACACTAAAGGGAGGAATAACATTCTTTAGGTTCACAGACAGAACAGTAGATGAGAAACACTGCAGTAAGCACTCTCCAGGCTCTGCCTACAACCCTGTATACTCGACTTTAGGCATGATGCCAAGGGAGTGGGCAAGGAAACCAGACTCAGAGACAGCACGAACTATCTCCTTCATCTCAGCTTGCTTCTAGGACCATGGTTCTTACACTTGAGCCTGTATCAGAATCACAGGGAGGGCTTGACAAAACACAAATGTGGATCTCTACCACCAGAAGTCAAAACTGAGTAGCAGACCTACTACTCTTTAATACTCTTTCTCCTGCCCTTTCTATATCCTAAAAGGGTGCATATGGGGTAGATGGAAACCTTTCTGCTAATCAGCTAGTGAAACAAACTCCTAGAAGACTCATAACTCCAGTCTTTCACATATACAGACATCTGAATTCTTGCTGAAACACCCAAATTATTACCGATATAAAACTGAGGCTTGTAGAGATGAAGTGAATCGTCTACATTCACACTAGGTGGCAGAGGTAGGATTCAAACCCACATCTCTTGACACTAGATCCGTGATTGCTTATAAAACACTACTTATGGTTGGGAGTTCTGGGCTGAGTGACTCTTTATGACCAAGATCATAATGAAAATAGGAATTTACACTGTAATTCCACTCTAGCATAAACAGCAGGAAGTGAAATTAAGTTAAGGAAAGCTCATGGCCTTCACTGTCAGTGAGAACATCAACAGATCTCTTTGGGAGGCACTCAGTCTAAGCCAGGCAGACTTATCTCTCCTTCTTGTCTTTATTTCACCAGGGTCACCTGGATGCATTCTGCTTTACCGGAGACTTTGGGGTAGTTTGAGTTGTTTTTCTCTGTTAAAAAAATAAACCATAAAAGTCTCAGTAGATTTTATTGATGAAGGAAGATAAATTTGCAAAATCATTGAAATCAGTCATATTCAGGTTTACACCTTTATAGCCATCAGTCTACTTGTGATCGTATCAAATACTAACTTGTCTTTTCCCATGCAATGGCTAAAATAAACAAATGACAAACACCAAGAGGAATGAGTGGAAGCAAGTATGTTTCTTATTGGCTCTCTGCAAGTTTCATCTTGGTTCATGTTTCCCCACAGACCCTTCTCTAAGTTATTGTTATTTTTTTAATCAAGATCTATTTACCCAAGATAATTTAATCCTCAGAGTAATTTTGGTGACAGCTGTTCTAATAACATTTATTTGACATCTACCATCTTGAACCTGGAATGGCCATGAAGTGCAGTAAAAGGAACCCTTGGACTAAGACATGGAGACCTTTGTGTTGAGTTGGGGCCTTTTGCTAACTAATTTCTGCCAATATGTCATTTCTTGGATCCTTGATTCTTTCATCTCTAAGCTAAAATAATTGCATCGACCCTGACCAGGGTTGGAAGGAAGAGTTTGCACTCAGCAAGTCATTATTAATAGTTCTCAATAAGGAATAGATTGAACACTTTCCTCTCATTCACTCTTGCACATGCCCATCTGGATAATTTTGGCTTATTTTTCTCTCTCTCAAAGGAACCAGAAATGCATTGCTAGTTCATTCCCCAGGAGCAGTTATGTTTCCCAGTGCAGGAAGCAACTTAATATACATGAACAGGAGTTGGCCTGGAGGGTGGCATAGACCTCAAACACTGAGGTCCAGCCAGAGCGTGATGACTCATCTTATTCTTCTGCAGAATTCTTATGGAGAAAAACATTGTCGTCTCCGCTGACTTGAGTTGAAAGAAAATGGGATGGATTGTAGAAACTCCATGAGACTATCAACTCTAGGCTGCCTTAGTTTAAGTTATCAAGGCAAGTGTAAATCTAGCCCATAAGTCGACTTCTCTGTTAATGCCGTACGATCCACCAGGGAAAGTGATGGACGCTTCACGTCCATTATTGATTTGAGTTATTGCTGCAACCTTGCAAATTACGTATTGGTATTTTTACATCACCAGTGCAAAAACTAGATTTTGGTAAGATAAAATAGCCTGCTCACAGTCACACAGGCTTTGCCCACATCTCTGGGGCTCCACTGGTAGAAAAGCAGTGCATTAGAATGGTTCGGAGTGCATACCATGGGTTTCAGTCCCTACTTTGCAACTTAAAAGCAGTGTGTTTAAATGTATTTGATTTATCTGTGCCTCAGTTCCGTTTGTTGTAAGATGGGATGGTAATATTTCATAGGGGTAGCAAAGATTAAATTAGTTGAAACTTGTAAAATGCCCAGTACCTACAAGCCCAAATCCTAATCGGCTGTTATTTAGCATGTATAGTAGTTTTATCCCCCTAACTCTGAGTTCCCATGAAGTTAGTCATTTATTCAGGAAAGCTTTACGGAGCATTTTCTGTTTGGCCAGGCACTGCACTAGGAACTAGAGATCCTCCTTCTTGGAGGTGATGTGATTTTGATAAGGTGATGTGATCTCCCCTTCCATTAGTTCAGAGTTTTGTAAGGGGTCAGAATATGTTACCGTAAGTTACGTTCTCCAACAGAGGCATGATTATGGAGTAGTGAGGGGAAGGAGGGAGAGATTAAATAGACTCGGAGGGATCTGGCAAATCCCCACAGAATTTATACTTTTTTAAAGTTGGAACTTGAAATATTTATTCAATGCAACCTAAAGATCAATAATGGACATTACAGAAAGACTGACCACATCAGTGAAGCCACAAAGGCACACAACTACATCGCATGTTTAGAGAACTTACAAAAGGAGAAGAGCAATGAACAGAAAAAGAAGTAGAGGTGAGGGCAGAAATGTTAGTTGAGGCACACTGCCAGCCATGCGAAGGAATTAATCTTAAGAACCATGGGAAAACTCTGAATTGTTTTAAATAGAGAAGTACCACCATCAGACTTCCATTTTCCTTTTCAATTGTTCTTACTCTTCCACTCTCTACCACATCTCTTCCCCCCGTTCCATCACAAATAAGATTTATTTTATTACATGAGAAGATCACGTCAATGTGGGAAGACGGGGCTGGGGTAGAGAAGTGTAAGGGGAGAAGTGGTATTTGAAATGAGTTTAGAAAGTAATTTCATGGTAGAATCAGCAGAATTTTTAAATTAATTGAATGAAGAGTGGAAGAAAATCAAACATAAACAACTCCAAGGTTTTCATGTTGTTACACAGGGTTAAGTAGATGGGAGTGTCAATCACAGAAATAAGGAGCATAGGAAAAGACGTGAGTTTGAGACAGAAAGATGCTCCTTTGGCTATGTAGCATTTAATGTACATTCAGGGTCTCTAATAGGCTTTGGGAGATATGTTATAAAGCATTTCACTTTAGACAAACTGGAACGGCTAGGTCAGTGTTTTGAACATTTACAAGTCACCGAACAAACATTTGCAATAATGAATGGAAGAGTGTGTTAATACTTGAATGGATGAACTTCTGCATGAGTGAGTAATTGATGTTTGAAAGAATGTGGGAATGAACAAATAAACATTTGAAAGAATTCATGGGCATGCCATTGCTATTCCTACCAAAAATCCTGAAGCAGATTTGAGAGTTGGTTTGTATATTTGCAAAAACCCACGTCTTAGTAGAACTGCCTCAGCCTAACCAGAAATGCAAAAACAAACAAACAAACAAACCTTAAATCCAGTTATTTGTTAGACTTAGCTGACCTTTGTTGAGCACATCTTTCACATACTAATCACAGCATTTCTGTAGCGTGTCAGTCAGAAGAGACTTAAAAAAGACTTAGAGGAATCCAAAAAGATCCAACACAGTTTCTATTTCTGTCAATCAAAATCAACAAGGACAGTATCAAAACTGAACCAGGAATATTCAAAGGTGGCCTCTGCAGCTCTCTGATGGCTTCCCCCCGAAACAGCCCCTCCCATTGTCTCCCCCCTCCTGTAAGCCAACAAATGTCCACATGGACTTAAACATTCCCAGCTCAGGGTCAGAGGACTGCAGTTTTTGCACTGCTCTGACGTTTCCATGAACAAATCCAATCACCTCTACAGTTCTCAGAGTTCTTATCTTTAAGAAAAGACAGATTAAGTAGCTCTGTCATAATCAACCCAGGGTTTTGATAAAATCTTAAAGGAATATTTGTTCATTGCTTTTTTCATTTATTCATTCATTCAGCAAGTTTTTACTGAGGACCACCAGTGCTGGGTATAGGGACTACAGAGGCAAGCAAAACAAGTGTGGTGCCTGTCCCCACATGGCTTATAGTTTCATACTGGGTCCAAGATATTTGGGAGTATTTACAACAGCTGGCTGAATGCCATCCACTTACCTATGACATTCTCATTGAAAACTCATTGGTTTTATTGCTTTTGGGCTAAAATTTAATCAACTCAGTAAATTCTACTCACTTGGTTAATCCCATCGTATCTGTAGCTGGAAAACTCGAGTTGCCTGCACGTACACTTGTGGGTATGAGAAGGTAGCAGAAATGCCCATGATGTGCACTGTATTTGGAGCCTTTGGCTTATTTATGTAATTGCTAAGGCCGTGAAGTATGCCCAGTGTATAGGAGACTTGGGCTCCAGTATCAGGATAAGCCAGGATTGAAACTGGCTCCTCTACTTACTAGTTATCTGGCTCTGAGCAATTCACTTATCCTCAGCCAATAAATGAATTTTTAGGTACCCTTTGGTGGAAACATCACCCACAAGACGTTCTTACTCTTCCCAACAGCTCTGGGATAAGGCATTATTAGTCCTTGGGACAGATAAGGAAATTGAGATTTAGAGAGGTAAATACAGAAGACTCAGAGCTTATAACTGCAGGAGGAAGGATGAAAAGATAGGATTTTGACTTCAAGTTCAGCATCCTCCTTGTTATCACGCCATCTCTGGAAGCTGTGGAAACTCATCTCCTTTGCGTCCCCTGCCATGCATAGTGCAGTGTCAAGCACTGGGTGGTGGCAGTCCTCCCAACACTGATAAGGAAGCAGCTCCTCCCTGGGGGGGATCAGACTGACCCCCATCTTGCTCTGTGCAAGCTGGTTTCCCTATCACAGGTGTACTTCTGCAACGCAATTAATCTCTCCCGTCTCTGAATTCTGAATCTGTCCAAGCCTGTCCTCGTTGTCAGCAGATATCTTAGAAACCTCATCTTCAATGTGCTCTCCAATAACAGCAGCAATTATTCTTAATCCTTATTTATACTAATTTGATGCTTCAGCAAGATTATGTATTATGCGTGTCCTTCCTAATATTTTTTCTTTCTTTTTTTTAAACCGTAAGCGAGAATCAATGTAAGGGATTGATGTCAAGCTTTAGGTAGGTATTAACATGACTAGGGTTATCTAACCTTATTATGTTGAGGGTAGTTCCTCTTCTGTATCTTCCAGCAAACCCTCAAATTGATTTTAAAGTGCTGCGATTGACCTAAAGATTCTTAACAACAGGAGGTTTAAATGATTTTCATTGTTATGCTTCCTGCCTATAATACCAATTACCGTCCAAAGTAGGGAATTAAATTTCACTATAGATTTCAATTCAGTCAAGGGCTCAGTGTCTCTTCCAGACAAAGATTGGGAAGAAGAGGCACCATCAGTCAGTTCCATCTCTCACACCCAGAAGAAATCCCCTTGCCCACAACCCCTGCTTGACAGACACCCAGTCTCTGTTTGAATGATATCTGGGAGCTGCTGGGATCAGGAGAGGACTTGGGCTGAGGACTCAAAGGACAGTTTAAGCCCTTGTTCTGCCACCAACTAATTTTGTGAATTGGAGTATATATAATGCCTGATCTATTGAAGGTTCAGTCTCTCCATTCGCAAAATCACGATATTAGACTCTGTCTCAGGAAAAGTAGTATCTGTCTCAAGAAGAGTCAGTGCTTGAAAAGGGTCAAATTAAATACATAATTCACAGCAATGTATATGAGTGTGTGCTTTTTTTGTGTGAGCATGGGTTATGAAGGTACGACCTCAGAGACCCCAAGATTACACCCCAGCTTTGTAGATTTTTTCTTAGGACCTCTAATAAGTCTAATGAGTCTACTAAGTATCTCAGATCTTCATGCCTTCCAGCCATGCCTGATTTATAGCTGGTCCAAATGTAGGAACTGTGGCTTCTCCGCCTCCTCTCCATCTCTCCCCTTCCTTCTTCTTCTTCTTCCTTTAATTTTATAATAGAAGAGTGCTCTTACAGTAACTAGAACTCTTTTGTTGAAAGAGGAAGAAACCCAACTTAAACCAGCTTGAACAAAGAAGACAATTATTCAAATAATGCAGACTCTCATAGAGGAACTGCACTGCAGGAAGTGAGACAGGGGCCCAAGAAACATCACCATTTTCTCATTTCAGGTTTTTTTTTTTTTCCCCCTGATAACTGGTTCAAGTATTTTCTTATGCGGTAGGTTTGCTTTCTTTACATGTTAGAAAATGTGTGCTCCTAAGTTTTGCACCTTCCAGGCTGAATCACTGGGGATATTCTGCATCCATTTATAATATCAGTTAAAGGCACTAGTTGTCCCAAAAAGGATCAGGTACCCAATAAACCACTACACTGAATGATGGCTGCTCCTGGGGTCACCATGTTTTTGTAATGGGCGTGTGGGATGGGGGGACAGTTTTCTGAAGAAAGGTGAAAGGCCAAAAACCCTGTAGAGGGACGCTATATAACTAAATGGTTACACAAGTTCTTGTACTGCATTTCAATTTACCCTTCTTTAAAAACCCTCTCCACTGGTCTGATTTTGTTTTGTTTTCCAAGTATGTTATATACAATATAATTCTAATCCCTCTTCAACATGACAAGCCTCTTAAAATCTGTTTCTTTTTAGACTTTGATATTTTTCAAGCCTAAATACTACATGCAGTATAATCGTGTTACAGATTGGAAGTTATTAGATGGTGAAATTCCACGGTGGCTTTTGAAAAAATGATTCTGGCATAGGACCCTCTGCGTTTGCTGTCCTCTGCTCTAGTGCCCTCACTGGAGAGAGTGCAGAGCCCTGTGTTGCTCAGAGATGCTCAGGTCTATCTGTCTGCCTGCCCACTTTCAAAACCCTGCTGTCATCCCAGGCGATTCTGTTCCACCATCCTCCATACTTGGTGAGGTCATGGAAAGGGTCAGAAGTCATGGCCCACAGATAGCTGTGTGACTCCCTGCAAGTTAAGTAACCTCTCTGTGGCTAGTATTTCTCATCTTCAAAATGAAAGAGGAGACATGTACTTAACTTGTCCCATTTTTCCCAGGCACATTAAGTGCTAGCCTCACTCTAATCCTTCAAAATAGATATTATGTGTTGTAAATTTATTGCACTTTAGAAATGAAGGAAGCCCCAGCTATAGAGTGGAAAGAGTTCTAGGTTTCAATCAGCAAGGTCTGGATTCAAATTTCAGTTCTGTAAACTGGAACAAGTACTTTCTCTAATTTCAGTTTCTTTCCTGTAAGGTAAATACAAGCATACCTTCCTTGCAAGGCTTGTGAGATAAAAGATAAGATGTTAAGCACCTGACATGTCTGTCATATAGTAGGTGGTTAACAAGTAACTGTAGTTTATGTATGTGTGTGTGTGTGTGTGTGTGTGTGTGTGTGTGTGTGTGTTTATTCATTAATTTAAAAGTCTAACAGTTATTAAGGAAATAGACCTGGTTCCTACTGACCCTGGCACAGCACTGCAGAGTTGCCTAAGTGAGGAAGATTCAGCTGCAGTTCAACACATGTCGTAATTCCTAACATTTGACTTTGTAACTTCTCTTATGCAGCTCTTATTTGAAATGACTGTTGTTTTCCTCTATCCATAAAGGCATAATATGTATGACATGTCTGACCAGGTCCACACTAAAACAGTCTGTCCCTGTATCTCATTTTCAGTTGTGGAATTTGAGTGTTATTTATGGAGTGTTTCGCATACCTCCTTCTATGGTGAGTAGCTTGTATAGGGAGTCCTCATTTTTGAGGAACCAAAAGTGAACTTTGGTTATATCTTATAGCTGTTCTATAAGCCATCCAGCACCAAAAGTATGGCCCAAATTTGGTAAAAATTTATTTAGGCCTGTTCTCTTGATGCAATGACTAACAGATGGTTATTTTTCTCAATTTATATAAACTCATATAACTTACTTAATTATTTATTAATTTGATAATTTAATTTCAAATACTGAAGTAAAAATGGGAAAAATGATACAACTGAATAATAATTGAATAATACTAATAGAGCAGTCGATCATCATTCCATGCCACATGAGTCCTTCCCTGATACTCTAACTACAATTTCTCTTTCATCACCAAAATAGGATCTATGCTATAGAAGGTGGTTCTACTGGTAAGGAAGGGTGAGAATGTTTAAATTAAGAATGTTTAGAAAGATTAAAAGTTAGAAAGCTAAGAAGTGGCAGAGCCATGGTTTCTGATCTGTCTGGATCCAGAACTCTTAACCACCATGTTACACAAAGCCTCCTTCGATTGCAGTAATCCTATCATAAATTATGATAGGTCTTGAGGCTATTAACACCTAAAAAAACAGAATTATTATTTGAAAGAGCTTGGGATTTAGAACTGCCCTCTCCAATACGGTAGCATGTTCAGCAACTGAAATGTTGCTAATGCCAGTTGAGACACACTGTGAGTATAAAATGCACACTAGATTTCAAAAACTTTGTACAAAAAAAGTAACATAATAATTTTGTGTTGGTTACATGTTGAAATGATAATAATGGTCATCGAAGATATATTACTAAAATCAATTCTACCTGTTTTCTTTCTTTTAATGTGGCTACTGGAAAATTTTAAATTACACAGGTGCCTTGCACTATTATCTTTGCATTTGACAGGGCCAGCCGAGGAGACAAAGTAAACAGGCAATTTTAATGCAGTTTGATTAGTTTCAAAAGACATTGTCATAGGGAAGACCTAAAGAATCCTAAAAGTTTCCTGAGAGATGTGTGAGCTACAAATGAGTAGTTATTACAGAGGTAAAAAGAAAGAAAATGTATTTCAGGAAAAGAAAATGAAATGATTCAGTCAAGAAGTGAGAAGGAGCTCAGCCCATGTAGGGAACCTCAAGACATGGCAGTAAAGTGCAAAGAGTAGGAAGACAGAAGTGGCAAATGCCTCTGGGATCATACAAGGGAAATTTTCATCACGAAAGACTTGGAGCTACTCAGGACTGGGGATCTTGAATATAACAAATTCCACTTGCATCTACATAGGTGAACTTGATCCTCTGAGCCAATACTGACCCTTTGGTCACAGCTCACCCTGACCTCAGTAAAGCACACGAAGCACAGCTCCTAGTAGAGTGATTGACTGGATTTTTGTGATTTTTGACTTATGTCAATCACATCTTCTGCCTTTTGTCACAGACATTTCTTGGGTCTAGTTGTCTTAAAACTATATACAAGCGACCCAAGCAAAAGTGCCTTCTTAAATCAAGCCCCCAAAACCCTACTGAAATTGACACATGTATTGATGTGGTGTGGATACTGTATCTGATTCTAGATGCTTCTCTCTCATCTTCCATTTAGGTGCTCTGGTTTCCAAATCACTCATGGTCCGGGCACACTAATTTTATTCCAAAAGGGAGGCACGCCAGTGCTCTTCTAAACCTGGGATAGGATAGGACAGGAGAAGCCCGTTATTTTTCACAAGAAATCAGGAAAGCCTCTGCTCCTGGACTGCCCTTCAGGAGGGTGGGCCTAACTGGAGACACAAAAAGCAGAAGGCTTTATGGAGAGGAATCTCACTAGGAGAAGAAAGGACAAAAGATCAAAGAAAACAGTAAGTACAAAGGCACACTTTCGAGCTAGGACCTTTCGGAAGCCTCCATGTATGTCTCTGTGAGTAGCAAAACACCAGGGACATCCCTAGTGGCCCACAGATGTTTGCATGAGTGCAAAAAACCAAAAATGAATGAATGAATGAAGAATCAGTCACCTAATGCATTAAAATCTAGCTCTATCATGAACTTGTTAAGTGTCCCTGAGCAAGTAGCTTATTATTTTTTTGGAGGGGGGCTCTTTATTATTTGTTCAGAATATATGTGGCCTTAGAACTTACTTCTAAAGCTTAATATTCCGTGGTTCCATGCGCTCAGGAATATGAATTTCCGAGAATCTCTCTCCTGTCTTCTACGTACAGCTCAATAATTAGAAAAAAAAAGCCAAAGAATAGCGATAGCAGCAATACACCTATATGTCAGTTTTTAAATCTATTTAACAATACAAGTATGCCAAGGATTTTTCTCCCTTTATTTTATTCAGAAGCTCATCCTTTCATGAGCAAATAAACAATGCATCCACTTGGTTTTCAGTTTGTAAGAATGTAGTATATGTCCTTGAAGATATTTAGATGTTTAAAAATATAGAGAGAGAATGGAACCATGAAGTCACAAAAAATGATCAAGTTTTTCAGTCACATTTTATTTCTAAGACTCTCAAGAATTTTCACAAACTGTATAGGCATATGCCACCTCTTTTCATATGCCTGAAACATAAACACTCAAATGCATACTATCTGGCGATAAATGAAATGAAAAAGGTACATTTGCAATTATGGAGGGAGATTTCCCTAGGCTGTGTGTAACTTTCTAAATTAGTGAGTATTTGTAGAGTCCCTAAGTGAGACTATTTTCTTTTTTCATTTCTCCTTTTCTAGAGTTCCTTGAAATAATTCTAACTAGTATTTGTTCAAGATCAATTTTAGAGGAAATAAGTTACTTACTATAAGATGCAGACTCGTGAAAAATATCTCGTCACTCTTTTTATGTTGACCGCTTCCAGATTCAGAGCTAAAGTTATCTTATACACTACAATGAAGTTGAAATGGTGATATAGTGGTTTAATACCTTTTATGAAATTGCCATGCCTCTAACATATGACATATTTTCACGCTCTGAAAAACTCTAGCACAGTAAATTACTCTGAGAATCACACTGCACCTATTTTTTTGCAGAGAGAAAATTTATTTATTTATTAAATTTATTTATTCATTCAGTGCACATTTACTGATCAACCAGGATGTGTCTATATGCTTTACTATAAAGAGGAATACCAGAGCTCCTGCCTTTAGGATTGCACAGTTTCATTGGGTGCACACACACACACACACACACACACACACACACACAGAATATTAAAATACAGTTTGTAGAAAAATTAATAGAAAGGCAGGAAACTGCATTAGGCAGACTCCTCAGAGACACAAGGCATCAAGATAGCATTAGATATGGAAGAGATTTATTGGTGGAAGAGATTTATTGGTGGAAGAGACTGGAGGAAGATTAGGGTAAGTCTTTAGATCAGGATGCAGATCTGACACCTACAGAAGGAAAGAGGAGGAAGTAGACATGGGGTAGAAAGCATCTCAGAATATATCATAAGTCCCAAAAAGTTTAGCCAGAGCCATAGGGAATCCTCAGGCCAAAGTTATTTGGTGGAAGAGTCCTGCTTCTCTTCCGAATGGGCCTGATTTGTACCCCAAACATGCCCTTTCATTGGCCGGGAACAACCTGCACAAAGCATGACCTTAACAGGAATGCACTGGTAAATCCAAAGAAGAAAAAGCTGGGACCGTGAATTAAGCAAGCTCCCAGAACAGGAAATGGGACTGACCCATTTTCATGGTTACCCCAGATACTTAGAGCATTATAGGAGATTAGGAATGTCTGCCTAAGGAGATGTGATATCTGATCTAAGACTTAAGAATTGGGTACAGAGGCAGTCAGATGAAGACTAATAAGGGGCAAGTTATTCCAACAAAGAGTTACAGCTTGAGTTAAATCGCAGAGGAGTGCAAGAGCTGTTGATGGAGACAGTTATTAGCAGTGTAATATTTGTGGAGCATAAAAAGTAAATAAAGCAGGAAGTGGTAAAGGATGAGGCTGGCGAGCTTCTGCAAAAGCCAAATAAAAAAATGAGTTTATGTTGCAATATAGTTATCCAGTGGGAAATAGGGAGCCATTGAAAGGATTTAGTCAAGGAATGTCCTAACAATAAATGAATTTTACTAAATCACTATGGTAGCTGATGAAAAGGATAGACAAGAATAGAAAAAGCTGAATCCACTTGTGAACTGTTTTAGTAGGATAAAGACCTATATTGGAGCGATAGTCATAGAAATGAAGAAAAGGAGAGGGGGCATGACATACTTAAGATGTGAAGTAAGTAAGATGTGATTGTGGATATGAGAAAATGAGAAAGATTCAAGGATGATTGCAGTGGTGTGTCTTAGCTGAGTGGGTGATGGTACCATTAACCAAATTGAAATAGGAATACAGGAGTAGTATCAGAGACTATGAGAAGAGAAACCATGGGAGAATTTCAGTTGACTGAGTACTTTGGTAATACCAATATTCTTAAGTGGAAAGAAGAGAAAGAGTTCACAGAGAACAAAAAATGATGTCATTTGGTAGATATGAGGAGACTTCACATAGATTACAGAATGTATAGAAGCATCAGGTTTTAAGAAGCGGGTGCATGCACAATGTTGTGCTAGAGCTGCTAGCAGTGGCTTGAGTAAACTGTTACGTTTTCAGAATTTTACAAGACAGTTGTTAAGTGCAGCCATTATTAAAAATGAAATGATCTAAGCTTAAACGTCATTTAACAACAGAGATAGTAAATACTCCAATGTTATCACTTCCTAATTATTTTACTACATTTTACTATTGTCTATGATTTTGAGGTCATTGACCTCTCATATCTCATATCCATATGATTACAATAGTGTGTTATTGAATATCTCTTCCCAGCTTCATGTCCAATGGCATTATATTGAGAGCTTGAAATCAGCCATGGTGGGAGTATTTTTATCACGGAAATTGGCAAATACTATAAATAAAGTTTTTTGTTTTTGTTTTTTTTCTTCCTGGAGAACCATCTGTTGCTAGGGTTCTGGTCATGGATACCTAGGAATCACAGTTTCAATCTAGATGCATGAGAGCAAAATTAGTTCGTTAGCTGCAGTCAAGGCTTTAGGGCTCTGAGCTTTGTTCTCTTAGGAATGGATTGAAAATGCAAGTCCAATCGTAGTACTTAGTAGCCTCCCATTTCACTACATTGGAAAAAATAACTTAAAAAAAAAAGGAATGGATTGAGACCAGCTACAAGAGACTTGAGTTTGTTATAGGCTCAGGCAAGTGAGTCAATGTGAAATAAGAGGCAACACTACCGTAGAGCTGGCGAATAACTGAAGTACTGTGGTCCCCCCATAGGAAGGAAGAGGAAGAACAGATGAATAAGCTATCTTTGAGTAGAAGGATCACCTTCCCTCTGGGTTTGGAAGAGGTATCACGATGTATGGATGTAGATGGTGTGGTAGGAGTGAGAGCAGGGAATGGAAGTAAATGGAATATGAAGTCCTCAGGGATCTCCAGTGAAGTAAGAGGCTCAGGTCATTTTCTGGGACTGAGTTAAACCAGATGGTAATAAAAGCAGGTGTTGATAAACACAAGTAAAAGGACCGATAGGCATTGCCCAAGACTCAGCTGAGATTGGACACCTTAGGTGTACATGGGTGCTCGTTTGAACAGCTGGTCTCAGCTATGAGGTGTAGGCATGGAGGAAGTGGATGATGGTACTCTGTAAGGTTGGGATTTTATCGGGGAGAAGTGGCAGACCAACAGGGATGACAGAGGTTTGAAGGTGCTGAAGTAAAAGTTTAGATTTAGATGATCAAACAGGGGACCCAACTGGGTAGTGAAGGATGAAAGGCCAGGAGGAGAAAAGCCCCACAGAGAAGAGATGGTATTTGACCAAACATTTACCAAGAGGTCCTGAAGACCCTGGTCTTAGCAAGGATCACTGCCTGGAATACAGAGTCCAGGGTAAATGTGGTTGTTCAGAGCAGTCAGAGCTCCAGTTACGATAGAGCTACTATTTCTATGGGGGCCCTTCAGGGCCCTGGTTCAGTTGGGAGTCTGTGTCACAGAATGAGTTAAAATATAAGCAAAATAAGCCCTGGTGAAAGGAGGAAAAGATGGCCCCCCTGGTTTAGACCATATGGAGTTTGCTTCCTAGTAGGTCAGATATTGCCCCAAGAATTAAAGGGAGCTCTATGGATAGATAAATGGTATTGGCCCTCTAAACCTTGATGACTAAATGCAATCATTTTTAATCTGTAGAAATAGTGTGTAATAACCAAAGGCTTAAATCAAATAAGTGAAAATATAGACACACTTTTTTTCCCCCAACAAATTGGTGACTAAGCATCAGTTTAAAATCTTGGACTATGGTGATCTTCTATTGGCTCCTTTGACCCAGATGTGCATTCCTGGACCCGGAACAAGGAGTCAGAAGCGTCACCATAAGCAACCTCTTTGAAAGCTGATTGCTCCTCTACTTAGAAATCCAATTTTTAGCATAGCAAATCTAGATCTGTATGCCTGGCCTGATTTTCTCATTAATTAGAGTTTAAATAAATCAACTTTCTTTTCTAGGACTGTTTCCTTTCTGAAAATAAGAGATTTGAATGGCATGACTATCGTAGCCAATGTACCTATGAGATGAAAAAACAGAAACCCACTGATATAATCATAAGCAGAAGAGGTTTATTTGAAAAGTACAGGGGAAGCTTGTAGACCCCAATATCAGGCAGCATAGCTGGACCTCACATCTCACAGCTTTTTGTGAGCCTCAAACAACCTGTGTGTGTGTGGCGGGGGGGGAAATGGGGGACCACACTGTCTCTTACCCCTGCCACTCTCCACCTCTGCTTCCCTGGCACCTTCCATCTGCAGACTGACTTTCTCCACTTAATTACGAGTGACACACAAGGGCTATCACCTCTGAATCTGCCATGGCCCTATGGCTCCATTCTCAAAATCTTTTGTTCAGTATTTGTCTTTTGACCCCAGTACCAAGGAGAGAGAGAATCTAACTGGCTTATCTTGGATCAGGTGCCCATGAAGCTGTGAGATGGTGGCCAAAAATCACGGGACACAAACACTTTGAATGGAAACATAGAGGCCATTTCATTCCCAAGAAAGAGGCATGAGCTGGACATGCTTTTTAAACATTTCATACAATGGCCTTTAAGACTAGTTCATTTTCTAAATGTATACAATGCTTTCACTCCTTAAGCCTCTCCATAGTTGTATGCTAAGTTTCTACTATATTTTTGCATGTACTTCTAGATGGGTGAGTCTATAAATCTCTTATATTATCTTTCCCCATCATAGCTTCTGTCTCAATAACTTGTGTGTTTCCTTTGTTGACGTCCTGTGTCTAGTGCAGGGTTTGCCTGGCACGTAGTTTGTGTGATGAGTTGATTACTTGCTTCATGAGTCCCTCCTTCACCTGTAGTCTCTAGAGAGCTCCGAGACCCAACAAAGACTTCCACTGCCCCAAACTCCTTGATTTCAAAACATTCAGTTAGGTAACTGTATTTACTACAAACACAACTGCAAACACTCATAAACTGTATGTGAAGAGTAAACGTGTGTCAAGAAATATCCGAACATAACAAGCATGAGCTTGGAGAAAGCAGAGAGAAAAAGCATGTGGGCGAGTTAAAGGCTTTGATTTCTATTCCAGCCTCTGCCTGTGAGCTTATAGAATATTACCTTTTTCTCTTCCTTCCTCTTTTATCCCATCAGACTTGCTATACACCAAGGGAGTAAACAGTAGTATTACAGAAGGAATCAGAGGGTGATATGTGAAAGTACAGGCTCCCAAACCAGTTTGGGGTAGATAGGGGTATCAGGGAAAGTAATGCACAGAAAGGAGCCAGACATTTCTTTATCCATCCTAACATATAAAATGAACCCTAGCTGCTGAAGCCGGGACAGAAATCACAGAAACTGAGCGTATTATTTTGGACGTGTTTTCCCTGTGCCAGATTTTATAGCACATGGAGTCACCCTCTGCCCATCTTCCCACCTCCCCTGCCCACCCATAGACCTCCTTTACCTCCTGCAGGCTGCTTACATCAAATCCTGGTCTAGATGAAGAGGGTGATCTCCCAATTACCCAGACTCCCCATGGGCAACTCCAGTGCAAGTTCAAGCTTACTTCTCGTTCTTTACTTGATAAATTCTGACAGGATGTCAGCTCTGTCCTCTGTTCAATAGCCATCTCATATTGATGGGTGGAGCAGGTGTGCTTCCTGGGGTGCAAATGAAATGATGGTCTGAGCTCGAAGTCCTTTTCAAGAGCATAACTCCACTATTATCTGGATGGAAACGTAGAGCTGTCTCTCTCATGTCATATTATGATTCTGGTGTGACAAAGTGATGTACTGGTTCCTGACAGACCACCTGGCAAACTTAGCTGGAGCCAAAAATGGTGGCAAGCTCTTCCTTTAAGGCCTCTCAATTCATCTGCTGAAAAAAGAGTGGAAACACTTCCTCTAGTGGGTCTCATCCTGGGAAAGGACTACTGTCCAAGGCAATATGTGGAAGTCTGTGGGGTACTTTGGGGTGTCTTGATGAGGAAAAGGGATTGCTACTGCCATTTAATGCCTGTAAGCCAGGGACGCATAGCACTGTTTCTCACACTGAAGAATTGCACTGGAGAAAATGCCAATATGGCTTTGCAGCTAAACCAGGCTTGATCTCCTGGGATGTGCACAGCAATGCCCAAAACTCCCTGTCCTCCACCCCAAATCCTGAATAGGCCACCAAGCCCTCTGTCAGTCTACCATCTAAATCAATGGTCTTCAAGACGTTTGGTTCATATGCCCCATGGGAGAATTAAGAAAAATAGCTCTGGGCTTCCCTGGTGGTGCAGTGGTTGAGAGTCCGCCTGCCGATGCAGGGGACACGGGTTCGTGCCCCGGTCCGGGAAGATCCCACATGCCGCGGAGCGGCTGGGCCCGTGAGCCATGGCCGTTGAGCCTGCGCGTCTGGAGCCTGTGCTCCGCAACGGGAGAGGCCACAACAATGAGAGGCCTGCATACTGCAAAAAAAAAAAAAAAAAAAAAGATCACGTTTAATGCTACATCACGTTTAATGCTACGTTTAATGCTAATGCTACATCAGTTTTCACTTTTTTAGGTCTCTTTCAGTGTCATTGAAAGCAGAAAATAGACAATCCTATTGCCAAAGTATTTATTACCTGGGTGCTGGCCTTTCACTCTGCAGCTCTTCACTGGTCTTTTGAGTTGTCCTTTGTTTGATGGCCCGAGGTTCTTCCTGCTGGAGCAATGTGCCTTAGAGAGGCTAGGGTGGATGAGAGGTCCTCTCATTTCTTTTATAGAAAAAAAAGTGTTTTCTCAAAGAAAGGTAAAATAAGAGAACTCATTTGATTTCTCCCTTAACACCAAGAGTTTGCTTAGGCAGTGGGGTTTAGGAAAGACCTACAGCAACGTGACAAAGACACCTGTGTACCTTCCTGCCTTTTAAAAAAATTTTTGGTCATCCAAGTATATATAAAACCTAAAGTTCACTATTGTAAATAAATGTAAAATAATCCACTCTCTCTACTTCATCCTCTTGTCTTTTACTCTGTCAAGGCCTCAGTCATCTCTCATTTATCCCAGGATGAGAGATGCCTTTAAAAAAATGTTTGGTCACCCAAGTATATACAAATCCTAGTTTAAAGTTCACTGTTATAAATAAACATAAAATAATCCAGTCCCTCTATCTACTTCAGCCTCATGTCTTTAGCTCTGTCTAGGCCTCAGTCATCTCTCGTCTATACCAGTAGGTTTTGAAATATACTATGAGAAATGTAACACAGGCCACATATGTAACTTCTAATTTTCTAGTAGCCATATTAAAAAAGCAAAAACAAAGCCAAACAAACCCAGATACTATTAATAGTATAACATTTATTTAATCCACTATATGCAAAATAGTATCATTTATAAAATATGTAAAAATTAAGTGTGATATGTTTTAAATTCCTTTGTATAGTCTTCTGTATTTAAGTCTTTGAAATCCAATGAGTATTTCACATTTACAACACATCTCAATCCCAGCTAGTCACATTTTAAGTGCTTAATAGGCACATAGGACCACTGGCTACCATATGCCATAGTGTGGCTCTCTAGTGCTAGTAATCATTTAAAAACACCTAGCTTCTTTTTTATGGCTGAGTGATATTCCATTGTATATAATGGCATTTGCAGCAACGGGGATGGACCTAGAGATCATCACACTGAGTAAAGTAAGTCAGACACAGAAAGACAAATATCATATGATATCACTTATATGTGGAATCTAAAAAAAAGGGTATTAGATGGGGGGAGGGATACATTGGGAGATTGGGACTGACATATACACTCTACTATATATAAAACAGATAACGAATAAGAACCTACTGTATAGCACAGGGAATGCTACTCAATACTCTGTAATGACCTATATGGGAAAGAAATCTTTAAAAAAAAAAAGTGTACATATGTATAACTGATTCACTTTGTGTACACCTGAGACTAATACAACATTGTAAATCAACACTACTCCAAAAATTTTTTTTAATGTTTTAAAAATTAAACGAATAAAAAATAAAAACACCTAGCTTCATTCATCCATTCGTTCATTCATTCAAGTTTGAATGACTTTTCATTTTTTTCACAGCAAAGTCCAAATTCCTTAACATGGTTTACATTCCATGATAATCAAATCTCAGCTTATATATCTAGTCTCACTGCTCACCACTCTCCAAGCTCCAGAGCCCCAGAATAATTCCTATTTTGCTTTCTTATTTGGTGCTCTCTTCACAGATCTTGTGCCTCTATCCCCACCTTCACCTCCATTCTTTGAGGTTTATGCTTTGTACAAGGTCTGGCACAGAAGGTGGACTGAATAAATACATTGTTTAGTGAGGAAGTTACTTATTAAGTATATTTCATGAATAAATTTACCCTACAAAGGTTGGGGGGGGCAGTAATTACATTTGCAGAAAGAGAGTGAGAGAGCTTGTAGGGGGACACAAATGAAGACTTCTTTTGCTTAAATACAAAGATTAAATGCTTCTCTAGGGGAAAAAAGGACCCTGGCTGAGTAATTATGTCTGCTCATCCTATCAGATCAGAAAGGGTCCTATGAAATGAAAACGAGAGGGAACAGGATGATGGTACCTCCATCTAAAACACCTTGGCAAGCCCAGCTCTCACAGCAAGCTGCTCAAAGCAGTTGGCAGACTATCTTTAAAGCTAGTAGTCATCCCAAAGGGATAAGTTAAAAAATATAAGTTTCTTTGAGTATGTTGATATTTGCAGAAATGAGACATACCTCTCCCTCATGGCTTTTAAAATGTAAGACAAAATCCATAGGCCCAATATTGGAAATGAATGATGAAGGCTGTATGGCAGTCTCCCCCAGTCTGGCTAATGATATCACAGAGAGCTTTGTCCAAAATTAAGAAATGTTACCGTACTGCAGAACTGGCCATATTAGGGTCCCAGCTCTCTGGATAATTAAAATGCCCATTTCACTGCTCTGAACCTTTTGTACAAGCCCTAAGATTTCAGGAATCTGCTTTTGCTGCCTGTACTTTCTTCCTAGTCTTTTTTTTTTTTTTTAAGCTTTAATATGTGATTTTTAAAAATTTATTGAAGTATAGTTGATCTACAATGTTATATTAGTTTCTGGTGTACAGCAAAGTGAAATAATGCCATTTGCAGCAACATGGATGGACCTAGAGATTATCATACAAGTGAAGTTAAGCCAGACAGAGAAAGACAAATATCATGTGATATCGCTTATATATGGAAACTTCCTAGTGTTTTGTTCTTAGCTGTGCAGCTTGAGGGTAAGATAGTTGTTAAATTCATCTTTGATAATATTTAATTAAATTAAGTTTAAATTACCTAATGATTACCTAATATACAAGTGCTTAAAAATATATATCCCTGGGCTTCCCTGGTGGCTCAGTGGTTGAGAGTCCGCCTGCCGATGCAGGGGACACAGGTTTGTGCCCCGGTCTGGGAAGATCCCACATGCCACGGAGCGGCTGGGCCCGTGAGCCATGGCCGCTGAGCCTGCATGTCTGGAGCCTGTGCTCTGCAACGGGAGAGGCCACAACAGTGAGAGGCCCGCGTACCGCAAAAACAAAAACAAAACAACAAAAAATACATATCCCAAGAATAGTAACAGATTTGTATTAATTTATTTAAACAAGTTATTATAATATGTTTACACGATGTGCTAGGATTTAGGGGTACAGCAATGAATTAGACCACTTCCTTATTCCAAGGATTTTAAAATCTAGTGAGGGAGACTTAGGCCAGTACCTTACAGCAGAGAAACTCATGTAGTATTTGTTAGAGAGTAATTGAATTCTGGGATTTAGGAGTGTAGTCTGGGATTATTATATTCCCAACAGCCAATAGATGATCAGTACAGACCAGGTACACATTGACTGTTAGATGAATGAATGATTGAGGCTGTGACTTTTTCCCTTCTTTCCATATAGTAATCATAGTCCTCTAGTTCTCTCTTTTCAAAAGGCTCAAGAAAAAAAAAAAAAAAAAAAAAAACAGAGAAAAGCGGAGAGGGAAGAAAGTTGGATTTCCTGCTTACTTTATCAGGCCAGCAGTCAAGCAAACCTCCTCCCCCTGGGCTGTTCCATTGCAAAGTTTGACTTAAATTCACCCTTGCAACGCACCAAATACTTCCCACCGGAATTATTCCTTAGGATCCTTTTTGATTCTAACATATTCCTGAAAAACTCCATTTCAGGTGAACACTTCAGGAGAACTTCAGTAGAGGGAACTAAAGGGCCATTGCACCGGGCTGACTGGCTGGGAGGTGCTCAGGCATTGGGGAGATCATGACTTTATTGTTTTAGAAATTTCTGCATATGGCATTCACATGCAACCTTATGTTTGCCTAGAAGACCACACCTACATATGGCAAACAGAGAAAATATATCAATGATATTTTGCTAAATTTGCTATTAAATGCCAGGGTATTTGTTTCCCATCATTATTAATTACCCTGATATTTGTGAGCAAGCATAAGTTTTGTCTCTCTTACTTAATTGAAATTTCATGATAAGCAAACAGAAGTGTTGGAAATGACCACATAAGTATGCATGCACACAACTACAGGCTTTTAAATCATTTATTCATTTAAGAAAGGTGATTGAATTCTTTCTAAATGAAATGCACTCTGATTGGTACTGAGGAAAGAGAGCCTGCAGAAGCTCTAGTTGAGGTCCTACTGTGTGTTTGGCCCCTTGAATACATATACCACCCTATTAAATCTTCATGATTTTTAGTGGGTTTTGTATTGTTATCCCCTTTAAAAGTGAGGAATCGAAGACTCAGAGAGGCTAAATGATTTACCCAAGATCACATAGTATGTGGTAGAGCTAGAATTTAAATCTTTTTGCCCAACTTTAAAACGTGAATTTTAACAAAAACAAAGCTAAGTAATATTTCCGGTCCACCTGCGGCTTCCTCTTAATCTAAATCAGTGGTTCTCAACAGAGGGTGATTGTGTCCCCCAAAGGGACATTCGTCATTGTCCGGAGACATTTTTGATTGTCATGAATGGGGGCCACTACTGGCATTTAGTGGGTAAAGGCCAGGGGTTCAACTAAACCTCCTATAACATGCAGGGCAGGTCCCCACAAAGAACAGTCCAAAATGTCATTGCTGCCACTGGAGAAACCCTGGGATGGATGAGAATAGAAGATATCATATTAGCTAAATTCTTTTAGTTGCTGGACATAAAAACAATAGCTACTTTACACTTTTAAAAATAATTTACTGGAAGGGTATTGAAATATTTTGTGTCATTAAAAGAAGAATGAAACAACCCATGACTTGGAAGTGGACGGTTGTTCATGGTTCTCAGTAACAGGAATTTCTGGACTGTCCTCTCGAAAACACTGCCACAAACATGCCTCACTCAGCTTCTAGAGCAGTCAGTCTCACCCTCTAGGAAAAAAAAAAAAAAAAGAATCAGAATAACTCATTTGGGTTAGGTGACTTTCTCTGTACACTGTGGCACAGTGTGACCCATCCATTTGTACTAGAGACCATTTCCACAAAAGGCAGCCTCTTCAAGAGAGGTCTACCACCAACCTGTGTTTGTTTCCTCTGGCATAAGTCACTAAGCAATGTCACTTGGGGACATAGATAATATATGTCATGTGAGTTCAAGGTGAGAGAGAATTTGGATCTTCTTTAGCTTCTTAGTACCAAAGATTAAATATGTAACTGTTATTATTTTTTAAAACCCTTGGTGGTATTTTAGATTCCGACTAGATGATCCCTCAAGGCTTCACTGCAGTTGGGGTTTGACTGGATCTTTAGATCTTAAGTATAATTTAGCTGCTAATGAGCATTCATCTGTTGATATTTAGCTTAGCTCTGCAGGCAATTGGGCCCTTGTTCATAGATCTCACCTTGCCTGCAAGGCTGTCAACCCAACTCTTCCATCTCAGTGCCGTTAAGGCACTGCAATTTTTTTTTTTTTAATTGAGAGCTAGTATTTGTATTGCCTCTAATGATGGTAAATACCACACTAGAAAAACTTTCACTATGTGCACAATTTTAATTCAGGTTTATATTTGGGAAACGTTTATAGAACACCCATTATGTTCTCATCACCTAATGTTCATGTTAAATCCTTCTGTTATTTCATAGTTACCCATTCTAGGGAGTAACATTCAGAGAGGTGAAGTAATTTGCCTAATATTATAGCTAGTGAGTAGGAGTAAAGACTTCCAGGCAGGTTTACTGGTTATTCTCCACCCACCCCACCCCCGTCAATCTTCAGTCCTGTCTTGTTCTGTGACCTGGGCTGGCTCAATATCTCTCTGGTCTCTGGTATGTTTTGGGTGCTGGGATGCAACCATAGGAGGCAGGCTGGCAGAGGGAAAGAAGGGTTAAACTATTTCTCTCCCCACTCTCCCTGGTTTTGGGCAGTAGCTTCACCTTCTGTGCTGGTAGGTGAAACTTCCCCACACACCATGGCTCTGGCTCTTACAGAGAGACCCTCTTTTCTCTCCTCGACATCTCAGACAAAACTGTGGGAAAGTAACCTTGCTGTTGCTTGCCCTTTCTTGGACACCTCAGCGTTCTTTATTGTTCCATTTAAATCTGTGTCTATGAAAACTTTCTTCCTCCAATTCCCTTGACTTAAGCCCTTTTGAGTGGAATTCTTGATGCTCTATTCTAGAGCTTCGTCTGGCATACTCTAGTCTCTCTGAAGTTGAGGGTGAGTTTTTCTTCTGCCTGGACCACCTCGCACTGGGGCTCCAAATGGGAGCCTCCCCCAGGTATCTCATTTAAAGTTGGGCTGAGACCACAGCTTGGAAAATGTAACTTACTTGTAAGAGATTCCTGGAATATCATTTCTCGAATCTTGTCTGATGTCTTTTAGCAATATCACTGGTCCCTAAAATCCAAATTGTGTTTTTCTTGGCTGCTGGGAAGCTTAGAGAAAAATTTAATAAGCAATTATAGTCATTCTTGTTTAGTTTTAGAGCACTTGTATTACCTTTTCTACTATTTATTTTCATTGCCATTTTAGCATGTATCGTATGTATCTAATACATTGTGTGTGCTTTTTGAGGTAAGGTAGCTTATGTGCCGTTGGTAATAGAAAGACAACTTGGTGCAAGGGAAAAAGACTGGAATTGGACTAGAGATTTTGTTTCAACATGAAATTGCAGAGCCCCTTTAAAGTTAAATTTTCTCATCTGTGAAATGGGATTGACGTATATACACTATTATGTATAAAATAGATAACTAATAAGAACCTGTGGCATAGCACAGGGAACTCCACTTTGCTGTACAGTAGCAACTAACACAGTGTTGTAAAACAACTATAGCCTAATTTAAAAAAAAATATGTATATAGTTCCAGGCCAGAATTGTACAAGATATAAGTTTGACCTAATGCAAAGTCCCCTCAGTTGCCTCTGACTTAAGGACTTCTAATAAAAGATATAAAGGACAGAGTGGTTGCAGCAGAATAGAGGCAGCCACAGTGGAGCTTGAGCTGGCACCTGAAGGGATGCAGACAAGTTAGGATGGAGCCTGATACTGAAGACTTCTCAGCTAACATCCTGTATTGTAAGAGAAGCAGCCAGAAGTCACTGGGGCCAAAGCCACCAGAAGGAGCTCATTGATGACAGAGGGAGAAGAGTGAGGGGTCAGGCAAAAGGCTGCCTCTGGAAGGCAGGTTCAGAATCCATAAGAAAGCAAGGTGACTGTTTCTGTGGCATCTATTGAAAAAATTAATTTACAACATTTTGTTTATCTTAAAATAAACATACACTGTGGAATAAGATGTACATTTTTGAATATACGTCTAAACAATACCCAAGAATTTGGAGTTTGCCTCTTTGGTCTGTAGCCCCAGACACTCAGTGTAGACTTCTGTGCCCCTCCAACATGGGCATGTTTTCATGGACACATTTGAGCGGTTCTGTTTTAAGAACATAGGTTCTCTCAACTTCAGGATTGAATATATTCACAAAGTGGATGATCTTGAACACGTCACTTAACCACTGTGAACCTATTAAATGTAAATAAAAATGTCAAACACAAGTATTGGGAGGATGAAAAAGATACAACTTTGTAAAGCTCCGTGAACTTGCTGCAGAGTAGGTGTTAAATTAATGTAAAGTCCCCCACCCTTCACCTCTTTGCACACTGTTATAAAACCAACTGGAAACCAGTGATACCTCCGCTGCGTGTTTAATTTTCAGCAGCACATCATTAGGTGAGCACGGAGTGCAACAAAAAATTATGAAATGCAATCTGTCTCTTTAATAAAAACAGGGAAATTACAAACATAAAATTCATTCATAAAATACAGAAATAATTAGTTCACTGCCCTGTTCACGATATCCTGTTTCTAAAAGTGCCCTAAACCAGAATATTCCACTAAACCTTGTGACATTTATTGATCTAATTTAACGCTTTTGTTTGTTAAAGCTTGTTGTTTGCCAGAACCATAGATTATCAAGACTAGGCAACATTAGCCCAGGAAATCAGGATTCATCTAATAGAAATACAAATTCCAATTATTCCCCACATGTTATGGTTAAGCACCCAGGTTTCTTTCAAGTTCAAATCAAGGTACTGCAGAAAGTTACAGGTTGGCATTTATAAATGCATGAAGTAAATAGATGGAATGAATACTACCTTGTTACTTCAAAAAAATAAATAAATAAATGAAGCTCAAAAGAGGTGAATTGAGAGTAGTTAAACAAATGTGCTGCTTCACCTGGTAGGTAGTAAAGTTAAGGAGCTCATTAGTCCCAGCAGTGTTATAAGTTAAAAATAAGAAAGAAGAGACAGCACAATATGCTGTAAAGAATCAGGTGTACCTGGGTTTCAGTCCCAGTTCCACCACGTAAATATCGCTCAACTGTACAATTCACAGTTTATTTACGAAGATGGGCATACAAATACTCACCTTATAGGACTGTCATTAAGACAGAAAAACAGATGTTTGCAAAGCACCGAGCACAGTGCTTGCAAGTGAAATGTGTTCCATAAATGCTGTTTTCTTTCCTTTTGAGGAAGTCTTGAGAAAATAAGGAATAATAGATCATCTATATGTCATCGTTTTCCAACTTTTTAATCGAAAAGATTCCCCTCTTCCGTTTTATTTTTCCTAATGAAACTGTATGAAGTAGCTTATTGCATAAATATTTCTGCTGGATAAAAATGTAAATATGTCTGTATGTATGTATACACAAACACACATATATTTGTTTAAAAATTGTTGAATGATGAAGAGTAAGGATGAGGAAGCTGAAAATATTAGTAACTTTAATGAGGAATAACTTTTCAAGATGGGAAAATGCAATTGAGGTTACTACAGCAGCAGGATCGTTTCTGGCTGCTCTGGGAGCAGAGTGATGGTATACAGTCAGGTGGGAAAAATAAGGGGGAATGCAAATCCTACCCCCACCAAAGCACTTAACCATTATGCTCTGAGTCTCAGTTTAATCACAGGAGAACTAGATACCCTGAGATCCCCACCTTGCCTATGCTTTTAGATAAAGAAAGGTATATTCTCATGAACTATCAAAGCCTCATGTTTTCAGCATGTAAAAGACTTTCTTAAACTGCTTTTTCCCACCGTTTTGTTCCTAGACTAGTGAAATTTCTAAATGTGGTCTTTCAGTAAGGATCTGATATCACACACAAGTACCCAGTACTGAATAAAATCATTGTCGAAGACATTGTATCTATTTGAGTCCATTAGAATTTTATATGATCTTTATCAGGAATGTGAGGGTTCAGCCTTTTAATATCTTACCAGCCTATGAAATACGTTATATAATACTATTTTCATCCCCAAAAGTATTCACCATTTGGATCTAGGGATCCTTTGCTGTCCTGTCACATGTCACCATGGGTAAGGCAGATAAGAGTGATGAATGATGAGATTCAGGGGAAAGGTCAGAGCACTTTGAAATAAGCTTATCTCTCTTTTTCCCTTTCTCTTGCGCTCTCTCGCTCTCATCTCTTTCACTCTCACTTCGTTCTATCTTCTTTACTTTTTTAAGTAATAATAATTTATTGAAACCTTTATATGGAACTGTAGGTGGTTTGAAACCTAGAGAACATAATCTTAATTCCTCTCGCAATCCTAGAAGATGGGCTATTATTTATTTTTTGAAGTATAGTTGATTTACAATATTATATTAGTTTCAGGTGTACAGCATAGGGATTCAGTATTTTTACAGTTTATACTCCATTAAAAGTTATTACAAGCTAATGGCTATAATTCCCTGTGCTACACGGTGTATCATTGTTATCTGTTTTATACACAGTAGTTTGTATCTCTTAATCCTATACCCCTAACATACTCCTCACCACTTCCCCCTTCTCACTGGTAACCACTAGTTTTTTTCCTATACCTGTGAGCCTGTTACTGTTTTGCTACGTACGTATGTTTCTGTTATTTTTTAGATTTCACATATAAGTGATATCATATAGTACTTGTCTTTCTCTGACTTACTTCACTAAGCATAATATTCTCTAGATCAATAAATATTGCTGCAAATGGCAGAATTTCATTCTTTCTTATGGCTGAGTAATATTCCAGCATATATTCTTTATCCGTTTGTCTGTTAATGGACATTTAGGTTGCTTCCATATCTTGGCTATTGTAAACAGTGCTGCTATGGACACTGCAGTCCATGCATCTTTTCAAATCAGTGTTTTCATTTTTTCTAGATTTATACCCAGGAGTGGAGTTGGTGGGTCATATGGTAGTTCTATTTTTAGTTTATTGAGGAAGCTTCATAATGTTTTCTATCAGGGGTACACCAGTTTACACTCCTACCAACCGTGTACAAGTGTGCCCTTTTCTCCACATCCTCGGCACATTTGTTATTTGTAGACTTTGATGATGGCCATTCTAACAGGTGTCAGGTGATATCTCATTACTGTCTTATTTGCATTTCTCTGATAATTAGGGATGTCGAGCATCTTTTCATGTGCCTGTTGGCCATCTATATGTCTTCTTTAGAAAAAAATCTCTATTCATGTCTTCTGCCCATCTTATGGTTGCACTGTCTGATTTATTGCTATTGAGTTGTATGAGGTGTTTATATATTTTTGATATTAATCCCTTTTTGGTCATATCATTTGCAAATATTTTCTCCCATTCAGTAGGCTGTCTTTTAGATTTGTCGATGATTTCCTTTGCTGTGCAAAAGCTTTTAAGTTTAATTAGGTCCAATTTGTTTACTTTTGCTTTAATTTCTTTTGCCTTAGGAGACAGATCCAAAAAATATTGCTATGACTTGTTTCAAAGAATGTTCTACGTATGTTCTCTTCTAGGAATTTTATGATTTCAGGTCTTATATGTAGGTCTTTAATCCATTTTGAGTTTTGTTTCATATATGGTGTGAAGAGAGTTCTAATACCATTATCGTACATATAGCTGATGAGTTTTACCAGAATCACTTATTGAAGAGACTGTCTTTCTCCATTGTATATTTTTACTTCCTTTGTTATAGACTAATTGACCACAGGCAAAAGGGTTTATTTCTGGATTCTCTATTCTGTTCCTTTGATCTACTTGTCTGTTTTTGTGACAATACAATGTTGTTTTGATTACTGTAGCTTTCTAGTATCGTCTGAAGTCAGGGAGGGTGATACCTCCAGCTTTCTTCATTTTTCTCAAGATTGCTTTGGCACTTCAGGGCCTGTGCAAGTACCTGCAGCTCTGCTCAGAGGCCTCCAGTGCAAGTCCCCTTTGTCCTTCATAGCCAATCACTGCCCCTAGCCTCCACCACCCCTGCCGTCTGGTTGTGGAATCAATCTACAGGGCAGGTGGGGCCCACAGGTACTCTGGTCATGTATCAGGGGCATGAGCTATGGTGGAGCGCCTGCCCTCAGAGAGCTGGGCTGCTTCTGATTTGCTGCTTATGTAAGTGCCAACATTGGCTGCTGTTGCCCCTCCCAGGCTCTACCCCAAGACCATATCACTGGATTTCCCTGGTGGCTCAATGGTTAAGAATCCGCCTGCCAATGCAGGGGACGCAGGTTTGAGCCCTATTCTGGGAATATCCCACATGCCATGGAGTAACTAAGCCCGTGCGCCACAACTACTGAGCCTGTGCTCTAGAGCCCACGAGCCACAACTACTGGAGCCCACGCACCTAGAGCCTGTGCTCCGCAGCAAGAGAAGCCATGACACTGAGAAGCCTGCACACCGCCACAGAGAGTAACCCCCACTCACCACAACTAGAGAGAGCCCGCATGCAGCAACGAAGACCCAATGCATCCAAAAATAAATAAATTTTTAGAAAAAGACCATATCACCTCTGTGTCCCCCAGTCAAGTCTTTTCCCAGTTGTGGCCACTCCACATCCAGTGTTGCACTCTGACATGGAGTGAATAGGGCTGGAGCGTTCGCTCCACTCTGGCTGGGGCACATAGTGAGGCAGTAGCAGGAAACCGGGCAACTGCTAGGACAGACCTGTCTCCTCCCTGCCTCGGGCTCTAGCCTGCAAGCACAGCCTTCTCACAGGTGAAGTCCAGCCTTTCTGAGGCCCTTCTGTTAGTCCCAGTGGTCCTCCAGCCACCCAAGGGTGCTTGTCTTCCCCACATAGGACCCCAAGACCGGGGCATTCAATCTGTGGCTCAGGCTGTTCACACACCATGACAGGTGTCCATCCATGGAATCTCCATTTTCCTCTCAGTTCCTTCCCAGGGGCAAGGTTCTTGACCCATTCACTTTTCCCCCCTTTCCTGTCTGATCACGTGTGTATCTTTCTTATAGTTTTAGTTGTACAGGAGTCCTTTTGCCAGTTTCCAGTGATAATTGTTCCATGCGTGGATGCATTTTTGATGTGTTCCTGGGGGCAGGTGAGCTCCACATCCTCTTACTCCACCATCTTGATCCCAACTTCCATTCTCTCTTCCGTAAAGCTGTTTTTTTCATAGTAGAAGAGAAAAATGTGTTGATATAGAATGTCACAGAATCAGACTTAAAAAAAATAGAGGTTCATATAATACTTTCTGTCTCTGTTTTTCTCGTAATAAACTGAGTATTATGTGAGGGGTAAAGTGTTGGTGAATAATATTAAAAAGTTTGGGTTGAAATTGGAGCTTTCGGAAAACAAATTTATAGAGAAAAGGAAACGGTATAAACCTACTTAACATTCTAATGAAGGTGATCTGGCTTTGAATTTCGGACCACCTGAAGCCAAAGAGTAGAGAAATCAGGCAGGAACCTAGCTGCACTCAGTATTTATTATTTTATATCACATATGTAGCACCAAAAGTGCCATTTGAATTGCAAATTAAACGTTCTCTGTAGTTTTGCTGATTCTCTAAATTGTATCAGTGTCTTGAATTATCTGCCTTTTCATTTTCCAAGTGGTTTATAACAAAACCTGTTTTAAATGACTAAAAAAGGAAGTCTTCCCAAGACAAAATGAAAAGAAGCCAAGGTCGATGGTATAATAATAACCATAACAATAATGATAATACAGCTAATTTAAAAAATGACAGAGCTCTTCAAGAAGCAGCATGATGGGTTCTGGACTGTGGAGTTATGCAGATCTGGGTTTAAAATCCTGTGTGACCTTGGGCGAGTTATTAAACATTGGCTTACTTTTGCATAAAACAGTAATACAAATAGTTTCTACTTAATAGGGTTGTTCTGTTAATTAAATATGGTAATATGTCTACATTGCTTGTTACTAGACAAGATGATAACTGTTAGCACAGCTTGCCTTAATTTTACATTCTTTAAAGCTCTAAATTGCCTATGAGGGAATTGAAACACAGATCTTGAGTTATTAAGTTAATAAGAGGTAGAATCAGAATATGAATTTCAGATGTTTGGCTTCATCTCATTCTCGTTCTTTATATACCATCACAAATTGATTCACCGCAGTGCCATTTTTCTACCCAGCTAAGGTTCATCAATAACCCCTTTTAGTTCCACTTATATTAGAAGAGTAGATTTGACTGCACTTTTTGGGAACCCTTAGTACATTCAGAAAGGAATGTTTATTTTAAACAGAGTAAAACCTATCCATAGTGTTATAACTCAGATCCAAAAACTTTAATTCCATAAAATATAGGGTCGCAGTATCGTGCAGTTATTGGAATGACCAACATCTTAGCTGATGAGAATGTGAATGAATGGACAATTAACTTATATCTGGATTATCATTATGTGTGACACATTATTGCAAGATTTTACTATAGTTAATCACTTCGTTAAAAAATAAAGTTAATATAGATGTGGTATAACTCTAAGGGTAATAATACTAGTAACTATGGCAGGGAAAATGCTGCCGTAAACACTGATAAACAGTGGTTTACAATATCACCTCATTCCTGGAACACACACAAGAAGACTACATTTCCCAGCATCCTTTGCCTATGTAGCACAGCTGGGAAGACTGCATTTCACAGCTTCCCTTGAATGTGGCTGCTTGACATCTGGCAGATAGGATGAGGGTAACACAGATTCAAATAAGTTCCAAACCAGCTCTTAGAAAAATCCCATACGGTTCTTCTTTCCCCTTCCTACTTTCTGTGACCACCTTGGCAGGCACCATAGAGAAGGTATATTGATAGCTTGGGAGCAGCCAGGGTGCCTGAGCCCACCACTCACAGAATTGCTGAGAAGAAGAACCTCCAAAATCTCACCAACCTTTTTTTGGGTTAAGCCTCTGAGATTTCAGAGGCAATGTGTTTCCACAGCCTAGCTTATCCTATCCTGGCTCATACAACAACTAGCATTGAGCACTGACTTTGTATCAGGCACTACCTCAGGCATTCTTTATATCTAGTTTAATTATCTTCAAGACAGAGAGATAGACTAGGTATTACAG
The DNA here is from genome assembly GCF_003676395.1 of Aethalodelphis obliquidens. Taxonomy (NCBI): domain Eukaryota; kingdom Metazoa; phylum Chordata; class Mammalia; order Artiodactyla; family Delphinidae; genus Aethalodelphis; species Aethalodelphis obliquidens. The sequence continues at coordinate 7,092,794 of NW_020837994.1, read as the reverse complement.
TTATAGCTATTTTTCAGATGAGAAAAATGAAACTTTGAGCAGTTAAGTAATGTACCTGTGATTAAAGAATCTAGCAGTGACTGAGCTGGTATTTGAATCCATATTCATATCTGTGTGTCTCCAGAGACTGTCAGCTTCATAAATAGGAGAACCTTCCATGTATTAGGTAAATAAACCATTAGTGTCTAAATAAGAAATCTCAGTAGGCTGATCTGCTCATCTGCTGGTCACGAGGGCCTGTGCTGTAAGGGGCCTCTGAGGAACAGGACGTGAGTCACAGAGCAGAGCGTGGCAGCAGGCAGCTCAGAAGCCTCCAGGATTCTCCAGGATAAATGCAGAGACAACACCATCTTCAGTGACGGTGCAGAAATATGACTATATGATCAATTTTATGAACAATTTCTGGGGTTGAGGAGAATCTGCTCACCTAGATAATTAGAGGAAGTAGAATTGAGTTTGTGGAACTATATAATGTGAAAAATATTTTCAATTAATAGGAAAGTTTGTTAGGCAGGAATGATAGAAGGCATGCATTCCTCTGCCATCACCGTGCCACATTTCGGGTGACTGCTGCCAACTTAATGGCAATAATTCCTTGCTGCTGTAGGAATTGCTTGGTAAGACTTTTTCTAGACCAAGATAACCAAGGAAACACACAGTATAAGTTACTGGTTTAGATTTTTAGAACCCCCTTTTATTTTTGTTTAGTTTTGCATAGTGATTTTTATCAATGGGTATGTTAGAGGGAGGTGCTACGCAGAGTATCCACTGTACTTTTGTATTGGAAGAAGTTTATACACACATATGTAAATATATATGTGTATATGTACATACCCATGCATAATACATGCACGTGTGTGTGTGTGTGTGTGTGTGTGTGTGTGTGTGTGTGTGCTTGTATATGTGTAGTAACTAATGTAACCTTAAAAATACATTGTCGGGACTTCCCTGGTGGGGCAGTGGTTAAGAATCCGCCTGCCAGTGCAGGGGACACGGGTTTGACCCCTGGTCCAGGAAGATCCCACATGCTGCAGAGCAACTAAGCCTGCGCGCCTAGAACCCGTGCTCCACAACAAGAGAAGCCACCACAATGAGAAGCCTGTGCAGTACAGCGAAGAGTAGCCCCAGCTCGCCCCAACTAGAGAAAGCCCGCACACAGCAACAAAGACCCAACACATCCAAAAAATAAATAAATTAAATAAATAAATTTATTTTAAAAAATACATTGTCTCTGATATGAGGAAAGAATTTACAAAGCTTTCAGGGACAGATGTTTCTTAAAATCCACAAACATAGGTGCACAGCTTAGTGCCCTGATGAAAAGCTCTAAGAGGCACCTATGGTATCAGACACTGTTTGCGCAAATAATTTTACTAAGTTCACAATAAAGAGTTTTTGAGCATTTACTAATCACTACCAGCTTGATACGAGATTAGGACAAGGCTTAGAAAATGTTAACACTCAAACACGTGGGTTGTGTTTTCTTACAGCACTAAACTTCAGTTCCCACTCAGTTTTGTTAAAAATAAGCATGTATTGAATGCTTTCCATGTACCTGAGCATTCTGCCATTATGGAGATTCAGAAATGAATTATATAGCACTCCTGCCCAAAAGGAACTTACAAGCTAGTGGGAAGACTGACTACCAATGGTGTTCGATCTGCTTTTGTTTTCCCTCTTCTGTTTTGTGTAGAAATGTAAGTTTCCCACCATGGTGCCTTGGGTGACACCGTGCACCATGCATCCTCATACGCTGACCTCTCTGTATCAGGCTCCAAGCCTCTAAAGGATGGGGACTCAACTGTGTCTGGCTTGCAGCGCATCAGAAAGAAGGTGTTAATTCACTTCCTTAAGATTGCTAATTAGATGTGGAATATTCTACTTCAGCTTTTTCTTACAAAGGAGAGCTGGCTCACTGCACAGTTTCAGAAAAGGTTTTTAGCAGTTCTTCTGTTTAGTCATTATTGCTGCATCTTTTATCTTCCAGATTGGAAATACAAGGTTTGCGGAAGGCAGCAGGGTGTGTGTCTTTCTTGTATTAGGCTTTGAGTCAAGGAGACCAGTGGATTTTAGCTCATAGTTTCCTCCCCCTGGACAGAGTGCAGATGATCTACGCTTGTTCTCTCCTCTGAGGTTAAGTCATAAGTATGATGTGGGATTAAGCTGCATAATATATACAGAGCAATAAACAATAACTATTAGCATTCTTAATACCATTTTGTATTTATATATCACAGAAACTCATTCCTTTTGCTCCCAGAAATACTTAAATCTTGTCCCAGTGTTTTCTGAACTATTTAAAATTATCCATCAGACTTGAATTCCATATTGATAGATTCAGTATGTTTGGTTTATAGGTAAAAAGGGAAGCAATGTAAATGATAAATGTGCTATCTTACAGGATATCATAACTAAAGTTTCTCTTACTTTAAATCTTTGAAATATTTTTCTCATAAAATTTATTTTTAATTAATGTTTTAAAGATTTCATACATAATACATTAGTAGTTTTTTTTTTTTATTCATACTTTTGCCATTTAGTCATCCTTTACAAATTTACTTATTGGATTCTTTCCCTTTAAGGTTTTTAAAACATTTTTATACAAACATTTGTAAACATAGGCATACAGGATGTGCTGTGCTTTACTCTAAGATAGAACATCTCAAAGTGCGGCCTGTAGACCCATGAGTGTCCTTGTGACCTTTAGGGACTTCATGAGGTCAAGACTATTTTCATAATAGTACTAAGTACTTAAAAATAGTACTAGTACTAAGAAATCATTTGCCTTTTAAATTGTGCTGACATTTGTACTGCTCGTGCAAAATCAATGGTGCTTATAATTGGTGACCTTTACTATGAAGCAAGACAAGGGTACCAAACTATACAAGTGTCATTGTGTCCTTCAGCATCATTTTCAGTTGTTGTTTTTTTTTAAGCCAATTTCACTTAAGAACATCCTTGATGATGTAGTAAAAATTATTAGTTTTACCATCTTGGACCTAGAGAACACATATTTTTTTCTTATTCTGTGCGATGAAGTAGATACTCTCATGTTGTATTTTGAAGTATGATGGCACTGGTTTGATTGTTTGAGTTATGAACTGAACGAGCCACGTTTTCAAGGGACGTCATTTATACTTGAAAGAACAACTGGCAAACAAAATTATGGTTATTTAGACTTGGTTATTTGGTAGACATTTTCTTGAAAATGAAGGAAGTAACCTGTCACTTCAAGGAAAACACTAACAGTATTTGTTGCCAATGATAAAATTTAAGCTTGCAAGTAAAAAGTATTTAGGAAACTTATTTCACTACCATCAGCTTGACAGCTTCAATACTAGAAGACTTTTCTATTGAGATAAGGGTGATACTATCAAATGCAATTTTTTGATCTTGTATAATGACGTGTAGACATTTGGAAGATCTGCATAGCTCAATGAATCAATATTTTTCTAAATGCCAAATACCTAATATAAAATCATGTGTAGGTCAAAACTCCATCAAAGTGCAGAATATACCAGTGGATTTTAATGTAACACTAAATATTCATCAATGTGTTTTCAGATGCCACACTGCAAATAACCTTTAAGAAACTCCACTTGTCAAGTTTTGGGGCAGTATCAGTTATCTGAAAAAGCTATTAAAATATTCTTCCATTTTTCAACTACACGTATTTGTGAGGCTAAATTTTCTTCATATAGTTCCATGAAAACAACATATCAAAACAGATTGAACACAGAGAACTAAATTGTCTTATATTGTTAGACATTATTTTTTAAATAATAGTATGAGAACTTGTCTTATTTTGTTAGACACTATTTTCTTAAAAGATGCAAAAATATAAACGAGTCCGCTTTATTAAGTGTTTTGTTTTGTAAAACAGTTATTTTTCATAAAATTGCATTATTCATGCTGATATAATGGGCTTTCTATTATTTAGAAATGTATTAACAAATTATTTTTAAGTTCTTGGTTTTCATTTCTAACATAGTAACTATTAATAGACATAGCCCACATAAACAAAAGCTTTTTGGAGTCCTCAATAATTTTTAAGATTGTAAAAGCATTTGCAGACCACAAAGTCACAAAATTTGAGAACTGGTGCTTCAGAGAACTTGGAAAAAATGCAGATGAGGAGTAAAATCTATATATAATAGCTCTATTCTCTACTGACTGAACGGCTCTAACTGAGTTAGTATGTCTCAGTATCCTTATTAATAAAATGAGTATAAATACACTAAATACATTTACTTTGCCATTTAAAAGATTTATTGGTTATTTATTGTAGCTATTATTATTATGGACAAATCCAGGAATAATAAAAACATAGACCCAGATTAATTACACTGAAGGAAACTGCTAATATTGTCTTTTTGAACCATTCCAACCATAATGATTGTTGCCTCCAACCCTGGGCATGTTAATTGCACCTAGTGTACATTTTCCATAATTTTATTATTCCTTATTTCCAAAGTCTTGAGGAATAACTTCCTCATAGAGCCTTTGCCTTAATAGCCAACAGTAAATCTCTTCTCTCCTATAGATATGCCCTACTTGGACTTCTGCTTATTATTCCAGAGGTCAACAGTGTGTGTTCCTTATGGGCAAGTGCAATATGTCCCATATTGTTTGTGTTCCAACACTTTTTACCACAGTTATTAGTCCGTTCAGGCTGCTGTAACAAAAATATCATACACTGAGTGGCTTAAAGGACAGAAATTTATTTATCACACTTCTTGGGAGGAAGTCCAAGATCAAGGCACCAGTAGACCCGGTGTCTAGTGAGAGAACCTGCTTCCTGGCCCACAGAAGGCATCTTCTCTCTGTGTCTTCACATGGTGGGAGGAACTGGAGAGCTCTCTGAGGTCTTATACAAAGTCACTAATCCCATTCATGAAGGCTCCACTGTCATGACCCCATCACCTCCCAAGACCCCACCTCCAAATACCTTTCCTTTGGAATTAGATTTCAACATATAAATTTTAAGGGGAGACAAACATTCAGTCTATAGAACACAGGGTAGAGAATCAGTATCTGTGGTATTTGATTGAAATAGCTGATAATATGAATTATTTCAATAGAGCTATGATTGATTTTAAAGGTCCTGATAAAAAATATAGATAAACGAGGAGCTTTGTACTCTTTCCTCTTTTCCTCTCTCCCTCCCATCTACCCTTTCATCAACCTGCCCATCCATCTCACATATATTCAACATAATATGGAAAACTTTATTTATTTAATTTTAAGATGCCAGTAATTATAAAATTCACCATCAATTTAACCACAGCTCAGAGGAGAGGGATAGGGGAAAAAATTCAATATAAAATGAACTTGATTCTTATCAAGATAACTTATAAGTTAGCTACATGATTATAAATAATATTCTTCTTCAGTATGACTATCAACATTTTAGTCTAAACCTTCTTTGCACTGAGTCTAGAAAGTTTTATGCACAAATCACTTTTAGCCACCAACCAGTGTGCATAATATCACAGTGACAATATTCTATTTTTCATAACCTCTAGTTGTCATCCAGACTGTTTTGTCATATTACAAAATATATAATAATATAATAATAATTTTGAGCCAAATAAAAAAAAAATACCTGGGATTTTCCACATTTGGATGAACCTGACATTTTGAAAGTTCTGTTACTAGACTACACATTATGGGAAGTGAAATAGTCCCTTTTGCAAGTCAGCCAAAGGCTTTTGACAGATAGATGTTATGTTCCTGAGTGGGTAGTCCTTCATAATGCATAAATTGGTGACACTAACCTCTCCTAGGGTTGAAAATAGATGTTATGTTCCTGAGTGGGTAATCCTTCATAATGCATAAATTGGTGACACTAACTTCTCCTAGGGTTGAAAATATTCTCTCTTCCAGAAATTTGATAGTTTCTACTATCAAATGCCTGCCTGCTGTTGCAATGCCTGCTGTATGACAGATAATCTTTGACGTACACAATAACTTTTCATTTCAGTCAGACTTTGTAGTAATGTATAATCTTCTTGAAGACATTTTAAATGACAATTAGGTATCCAAATATAAATCAATATTTAACTGTGTAATGTTAACAATCAAATAATCCAACTCAGATAACAATAGCATGGATGTAACTAACTCGTATGCTCACAGGCAAGACAAGATTTCTCTTCGTAATGGCTGTAGTTTTCATTTTCAGAAAAATTATATTCCAATTTCAGATACTTTAAAATGTGAAAAACAGGTATTTTTAAATCAAGGAAATATGATATATTTTTTATATATATATATATATACACATACATACATACACATACCACATATATAGTATATACATACTTTTATTAATTATATGTTCATATATACATATATGTACATATATAAACATACTTTATAATATATATGTAGTCTATATACCTTATACTGTATATAGCAATATATTTAAATTGATGCTATGAGTTTGTTTGTGGTTGTATATCATTAATGACACTGTAGATAATGAGTACAGAATTATTCCCTAAAAGTAACACTATTGTAATAAAATTCTGAATGAGTAAAGATAATTGATTTTTTTTCTAAAAACATGTATCTGTTGCTTTTCTGAAAAAACAAAAAACTCTGATACATTCTTTTGTGGATAAATAGCACTTAAGTACATGGCCTTGTTAAAGTAAAAGTTTTCCTGATGTGTTAAAATGGTAAGGCAGATTTTATTCAAGACTATTGCAATAGGTATAGAAAGTACTAAGATGGCATTTGTCAGTGTGATAGAAAGATTGGGCTCAACTCTGATTATAACAAGGAAAAGTGGGGATTTATTGCCAAGGAATGAGATGGGGAGGTTGAAGTGTGGGTAATGGGGTAATGGATTTCTAGCTAGGCCAAGGATTCTTGCTGGATGCTTGCTGAAGGCAGTTCAGAGTTATCAGACATTACCTGTGGGATAAGAATCCTGATCAGATATCAAGGATGATCAGATATTGAGGATGTGGTAATCTGGATAAGTCAATTTAGCAGGATTCTTGCTAAAACTGCGTGATATAAAGACTGACACAAAAGTCCAAAAGTCTAATTGGGAAGAGAATTTATAAGAGCCTGACTACAGTTTGGTCAAGGATAGACTCTGTCAGCCTATGAGTAGAGGCAAGCAGAGATGGATAAGCTACATTGAAGGGTGAAGTAAGACAAGTTTTCAGTTCTGTATTCAGGCAGCACAGAGGTGAGGGAATCAAGGAAATGGAAAGAAAAGAGATATTTTGATGAAAAAAAATGAAGCAAGATGATAAGAGATTGAATCCCAGGGAGAAACTCGTAAGAGTTGCCAAGGGAAGGTGTGCACAAGGGACTTTACAACGTCTAGTATTCTATTTTAAGTTGTGTGTTAAGATGCATTATAATTATCAGAATTCCTTTTGTTAGTCCCTTACCGTTTATGAACACTACTTTGGGAAAATCAAGGAAAAGTTATTTTACTCCTTGTTTGAATCAATAAAAATGTTGAGTGGAGAGATATGAATACCATCTAGAATGAGAGGTGAGGGAATCAGGGACCTCAGCAGAAGCAGAAATATGAAGTATGAGGTCACTGGAGAAACAAGAGCTTTCTGAGAATTATGAGGTCAGTAGAATGGGGAAATTTGCATTTCCCATTGTGGAGAGGGTGCTTCAAGGAATTTTAATTTCTTTTACTTGATGTATAATACACTCAGTCAAGTGCACACTTCTTAAGTATACAATTTAATGAATTTTTACACACGTATATACTCATACAACCATAACTTGAATCAGGATATAGAACATTTTCAACAACTAGAAGACCATGTCCCAACTAGTAACCCATAAGAGGTACCACTATCATGGTTTTTATTAATAAAGCTAAGTTTTGCATGGCATTTTACTTGTTTTTTAAATTAATTTTATTTTAGATATTGGAACAAGTTGATTCCAGCAAGCTGGAGGCTTTTAGGACATCTATGTCATTGTCATCTGTGATACACTATAACAACCATACAGTCGACCCCAAACAACACAGGTTTGAACTGCAAGCATTGGATTCACTTATACACATATTTTTTTCTACAGTAAATACTACCATACTACAAGCTCTGTGTTTGGTTGAATCCACAGATACAGAGGGACCACTGAAACAGAGGAACATGGTATTGGGAGAGCTGACTATAAACTATATGCACATTTTCCACTGGGCAGACAGTTGGTGTCCCCTACCCCCCATGTTATTCAAGAGCCAGCTGGATTTGTGTGGAGTATTTACTGTTGGCTTATCATTTTTCCAAGCACTTTAACTAATTAGAGACATATAGATACAAAGATAGTTGTTGATGGAGTTATACAGATTTGTAGGTTCATAATTATAGTTGAGGGAATTGAAGCACATATATGCTAAATAAAACGCCCAAGGCTACACAGCTTGTAAGTGATGGAGTCAGGATACAAATCTAGGTAGTTTGGCTTGAGCCAGAGAGTTTAACCAATACTGTCTTCCATAAATTGTCTCTTCTAACTCTTATGGCTTTCAAATTTTAATTACTTGCCGTATGGTTTACTGAAACATTGAGCTATAATAGTCTACAGACCAGGATCTCAGCCATGACTCTAGCATTCACAGAACAGCCTTAGGCCAAGGGTCATCTTTACATCTCTATCTTTGGTGGAGGAGTCATGCATACAGTTCCTGCTTATAGAGAAACTCCTGAGCGTTTTACAGAGGAGGTGAGGCTGTATTTGGTGAGAGTTTCTCACAGAGGATAGGATTTTCTACCACTACTGGATAGTCTATCACTAAGACATTCCAACTGGTTCATTTACATGGATTTTTGTTACACAATACCCACAGAAAATCAAATCAAGAAAAGTATTCATGTACTACAGAAGTATTCATAAAGTTTTCCCAGATTCAGAGGTGATTGTCCAGAATCTATAAGGATGCAAGGTGACAAATATTGTTTACCCTTGTGTTATTTTTACACACTTGAAGACCAAATGGTATAACAGTGGAGGGAGTATGAATTTTGTGCCTAAAAGTGAAATTATTATGTAAGGTTATGCTCAGGAAATGGCATTGGTGTCATCCAGGCCTGTGTTGCCTTCCACCCAAGGCTCATATCCTGTGGGTTATCCCAGTTTGACAATCTAAGTAAATGTTGTCACCAACAACTCTATCCTTTTGCTTCTGTTATCTCAAACTTAACTCTTTAGGGGCATCTTTATAACCATGGAGTAGCCAAAATATTTTTGACCAGGACATAAAAAATACTAACTCTAAGGAAGATATTGATAACTTGTACTATATTTGGATTAAGAATTTTGATACTTAAGAGAGTGAAAAGGCAAGCCACAGAGTGTGAAGAGATATTTATAATACGTACATCTATAAAAGGTCTTGTGCCCAAAATACAAGATTTTTTCCTATACATCATTAGGAAAAATAGGAACAATTAAATAGAAAAAGGAAGAAATAGTTACTTTAGAAAAGATGCTTAACAGTCATTAGAGAAATGCAAATTAAAGTCAGGATGCACTACCATTATTAATCACTAGAATGACTAAAATGAATAAGAAAAGTAATACCAAGTGTTGGCAAATATATAGAACAACTGAAAATGTTATGTGGTGCTGAAAGCAGTGTATTTTGTAATAACCACTTTTTTAAATTCGTAAAACTATTTGTCGTTATCTACTAAAGCTAGCCACATGATTGGAATTGATTTGGCAATTCCACTTCTAGGAATATACCCAACAAAACTTCACACATATGTTTATCAAAAGACATGTGCGAGAATATACCTGGTCGCACTGTTTTTAATAGTCTCAGACTAGAAACTACCACGTAGTAAGTTGCCTTATGGGCCCCAGTTCTTTACCCCTTCCTGTGCCCATGTCCTTTCCCATGTGACTTAGAAATTTTGACCAAAGCCACTCCATGCGCATGTTGTACTTCCCTGCTGTTTGATATTGGACTCTTTCATGTGGCATGCTTTGGCCAATGGGATGTTGGCAGACACAAACTGATTAAAGGCTTGAAACACACTTGTGTGATTGGGCTTGTCCTCTTATGCCTCTGCCATTTCTGTGACAAGAAAATATTCCAGATTAGCTTATTAGTCAAAAAAGGATGAGAGACATAAGGTAAAAGTCACCCAGCAGCTCACAGATACAAGGCTTGAGGCAGAGTGACCCATCTGAGCTAGTGATGGGACTGACGTGCTCCTTCCTGGGGGACCATTTTCATTAGTCCCATTGAGTAAGTGAGGCATTCCATTTTCCCAGTGGCTTCAGCTCAGTCCTACTACCCTAGGCTTAGAAAAGGCACTACCAAGAGTCTGACAGTTTTGTGGAAAAACCTCTGGAATATCACTTATCACCTGACTTTGGACAGATTTCATCACTGTTCTGAACCTGTTTTCCTATATTTAAAATGGATACAATATCATCTAAATTGGAAGCTGTTATCCTCATAATCCAGGAAGTCCTTGCCTTTACTCAAGTAACAATTAAAATGCCTTCTATATTTACATCCAGAATCTAATTATTTCATTAAATAGCCCTTAGAGATAGATACTATTATCTCCACTTTATGAAGGAAGAAACTTGTAACAAAATACTTGTACTTAATTTGTAAGGCATTAGGAACTGCAGCATGGTTTGAAGTATGGGACAGTTGGAAGATAATTGTATCACCCCAAGTAAGAGGAAAATGTGATGTAAACTAGAGAAGTAGAAGGAGGTGAACAGATTCTGAAGACATTTGGAATACAAAACTGGCTGAATTTGATGATTGATTGCACATCAGAGTGGTGAGAAGCATAAAAGAGGAGATTATAACTTGGTTCCCTTGGTGTTTGGAGATACCATTCACTGAAATTGGGCACCCCATGGGGATGACACATTTGGGAGGTGATAACAAGTTCATTTTTGGACAGGTTGAGTGGGAAGTAATTGTGCCATGTCTAGATAGAGATGCTTAAAAGGCAATTGGATAAGATCTCAGTCTAAGGGGAGAATCTGCGCTAGAATTGAAAGTTATCCTTATTTAGTTGATAATGCTACTTTAGAAAATACACCATGAACTCCACTTTAGTTGCATTTGCTTCAGTAAAGAAAGCATTTAACCCTTCTGAACACCAATTTCCTCATCTTTTAAATGAGAAAAATAACATGACTTATCTTGCCAAATAATTTCTGATAAGAATTCAATTACAGAATGAGAGTGTAAGGAATTTGTAAACTTTAAATTGCTACCTAAAGGAAAGAATTATTAGTCTCATTGACTTTGGTGGCGGGTTGGAGGTAACTTTCTAAGCACCTGACCAAGTCTCAATAGCCTACTGAGAATTGCTGGAAATCTTTTGAAAAATAATATTACTTTGGATAACTAGCATTTTTAACAGCCAAATCAGGATAAAGTAAATAAAATGTAAAGATATTGAATGAATAAATTGTACTATTACCTAAGTAAAAACAAATTTTGTGGGTACATCCAGGCACTTTTATTTTTAAAAAAGACTACAGTTCCATGTTCGTGTAATAAAGAAACTGATACCTGCCTTCTCTTCATCAATAACAGGTTGGGGACTAAACAGAAAATATTTTCTTTCTTGGACATCTTCATTATAATACATACTCCTAGGTAACTAAGGGAGTTGATTTGCTGTTAGGATTATTAGTCAAGGCTATTGAATATTGGAAGGTATCTACCCCAAACTGAAGATTTTCACTATAGAGGAGTTAGTCTAAACTCTTCTTTATGATACCAATTTGAGAGCAGGATCAGGTGTCTATATGGCCCCTTTCATCTATAACTATATATATATATATTCAATGTGAAAAAGATATTTCTGGGTTCTCTATAACTGAGGTCATGTGTTCCACTCCTTCAGAAGTGCACCATCAGGTCATTAGGATGTAATTTCAAAAGAAACAAGTGACTAAACACACATCTGTGTTACTTGGCCTGTAATTATCATCTGCTCTTTCAGAATATCATTCCTGTAGGTCCTAGACCTCACTGGGACCTTAAGATACAGATTCTGTCTCCATAACCCGGCTCTGTTTGTGCAGCTTGGACCACAATTCATTCACATATGTACAGAGTCAAAGGGCTTGGAAAGTCAATCTCTTCCCTGAATTTAATTCACTTCCACCTACATGCATCAATTTCCTTTTTGTGCCAGGTCCTAAGTTACTAAAAAAAAGCTATTGTAGTAAAAACCTCAAGTAACAGGAAATCTTAATAGACAGAAATGGAAAAGCACAAAGGATGCTTGGAGACCAGTGGTTGTGCAGAAATTCTAATTGGGCAAACCACAAAACCCATATATCTCCAAATTTGTTTTCAGACAACTCCACATGATAATCAAAGTGCCACGTAAAAAATGAATCAGGGCAGCCCTGTTAAGACCGTAGAAAAAAATGGTAGCAACCTTGGACAATATTCTGGGGATCTTGGGGTACTTTTCAGGATGGAGGAGGTATTTGAATACTTCTGTTGTCGTTGTTTGGTCAGATTTTTTATTTGAAAATAAAGGAAACAAATGTGTGTTTTTAAAAAAATGAAACAACGCATGCAAGATATATGGGTTACCTCGTATGAGCTGGTGATCAGATTGAAAGCTGCTTCTGGCTTCAGGCACCTTCAATAGTGAGCTGTCTTTCCAGATCTGTCAGTAAGTGTCACTGGAGCTGGTTACATCTGAAGTAGGGACAGGTAGGACTTCCTCCTGCTGTGGGTTGAAATCACCTTTATTATCTGAGCTGTCCATCTGGTGAGTGTGTTGTATGTTTGTGTGCATGTTTTCCTTTCCATCTCTCCCAGTCCATTTCCAATACTAAACGTGATGTAGGAACTGATAATGGAATGACCTTGAGGCCAAAATATGTGGAGTGAGTAACGTTCAATAAAATGGACTATGACAGGTATTTCATAAAAGAGGTTTGCGAACAGATGACTTTCTACAAAGAAAATAAACTAACGTTGCTTTTTTGTTCAGGTGCCAAAGTGATTTGCTTTTCTCTGCTCTAGCAGATTCTGATTGACTTTTTTCTCCTGTGAAAATGAGGAAATGGAAGAAAAAAAAAGGTTGCTCTATGTGATCCATTCAGTAAGAGGGCAGACCATTAATAGTTACCTTTTTCCTCATTTTGCTATTTCTTTTAATGCTAATGGAAGAGAATGTCAATTTGCTGAAACTTCAGATATATTAGCCATCATAATAATAGTTAATACTTACTGAGCACTTATTATGTGCCAGTTACATTACTAACTACTTTGTAGGTGTTATATACTTCACACACAAACTCTGAGAGGAAACTAAGATGAAGGGAGTTTAAGCATTCTGCCTAACATTTAGAAATAAAACTGAAACACAAACTTAAGTTCCTCTGAAACCAAACATTTGTGCTTTTCAATGTTGCTTCTTTTTTCAATTCCTCCCTGTTCCTTGCTGGAGGTACTGTGCCAGGTACTGGTGAAGAATAAAAAATGGAATAAGAGAGAGATCCTCCGAATAAACTCTTATGGGTTTCAAAACGACAACAAACATATAGACATCAGAATGGTACACCATGGAGTGGACAGAGTGAGAAACACAGCGTATTGGAGGACCTTTGCCCATGTAAAGAGAGTATCAATATGTAGATTAAACCAACTGGCATCATGGGGGGGTGGATACAGACCCAAAATATCTGTACGTTCTGAGTTTTTTCAAGAGAAGCTAAAAATACAGATATTTTTGTGCTCTTTTCCAAGTTGATAAATAATTTATCTATCTCTCTCTCTCTCTCTCTATCCATCCATATATCCTAAAAGATTATACAAGTCAAACTAAAAATATCTGTGAGACAGATTACAGTATTGGTCTCCTAGTAAATATATGTGGAATAGAGTAAAGTGTATACTTGAAATTAGATTGGCCTGGATTATACTCCCATGCTACCACTTATTAGAGTTAGGAAATTGGGCACACTTGGTGTCTTTGAGGGCCACTTTTCTCACCTGTAGAATGTAGAGAGAGTATTACTAAACCTCCTAAGTTTATGGAGAAGATTAAGTGAGATAAAACATGTAAAGCTGGCAATACAAGTTTAGCACACAGTTGACAATACATGCATTTTTTCTCTTTTACTCCAACCAGAGGAAGATAGATCCATAAAAGCAAAGCATTGTTGGTTGGTAGTATCTAGAATGGCTTACTGAGAAAGTGGTCCATTTGAGATGGACTTCAAAGGGGGGTATTATTTGGAGAAAAGTGACCCTCATGAAAATAATGTTATAAGTGAAATCTAAGTGTTAGGATTATTTAGAAAGTGTACAACTCTTTTTTGAGTAATATATAGTTTGATGTAAGCTCTTAAGTGGAGATGGGACTTGGAACATATACTGTTGTGACATATAGAAGGCTTAAAATGCCAAGGTATGGAGTATAATTATAATTGAGAATGCAACAAAGAACCACTGTGTTTTGTTTTTTACATTATTATTTATGGAATGACATAATCAAGTTGACCTAGGGAGCCTAATCTTGCAGCACCACAAATAGTGGATGTGAGGGAAAGACCAGCAGTGGGAAAAACAGTCAAGAGGTGATTCAACTAACTCAGGATATGGTCTGTGATCTACTGTTAGTGGAAATGGAGAAGAAAATCTAGGTGAGAGCAATCCTGAGAGATTAGTGGGAGAGACTTAAGATATCAACTTTCTTCATTGTTGGAGTTGCTGATTATAGATGGGAGGCAAGAAACAGAAGGATCAAATGTGAGTTGAGACCTGGGAGGACATAGAAGTGAAGGAACTCTACAATCCAGGAGGGATCAAATCCTTATTCTTCTACTTGCTCCCTGTGTGACTTAGAGTAGGTTGCTTCACACTTTGAATGCTAGCTTCTTCGTGTGTTAAATAAGAATAAAAATACCTAGTTCCAGTGCTGTTTTGAGAAAAGGATGAGGTGGAATGTTTAATTACGGTAGGCCTGGCATACAAATAGTCTCTCGATAAATGTTAAGTCCACCACTTTCTCCTTCACAGCCAATAGGGTGCTCCTTGGGTCAGGATATGACATTTTTTTCCTACCACTTTCGTCTCCACAGGGGATATTCAACCTTTATACCACCCAGGGGTGCTCCATGTGCTGCTTTCCACATCAACAGAGGGTAGCAGGGAGCTGAAGCTGGACTTAACTAGCCCAGCCCCTCAAAGAATTCTCAAAGAGAAGCCTTGCTTTTGGGGATGACTAAGTCCAATGTTCCATTAAAAGCACCCAGAAATGTGTATATATTTAATAAATAATAAATTGATAAATAATGAATTGATTTTAAAAATGATTTCTGGGAGCTTTGAACAATGCCTCAGAGAAATATATAGAGGGTCAAGAAGCCAGGAACTCCAAAGGAAAATAAGATATTAGAAGATTCCTTAACTTGTATACCACCCAAACAGGAAATGAACCTTACTTAAAACTTGTCCTACAAGGTCTTATACTCTGGGCATAACCATCCTTATTCTAAATTGCCCTTTGGGTAGAACTAGTTCAACTGCTTTCTTATTAAATCTAGAAGAAATTATTTTATGTTAGGATTACGTAAAGAGTCTCCAAAGGCCTTGTAATAAACATCTGAATAATGTCACCAGGTGACTACATGCATTTCATAGCAAATTCAGCTTATGTACATGCACATGGAAACAAACAAATAAACAACAACAACAACAAAACAAACACTGTGTGAATTCTATGGCCCAGAGTATCTATGGGAAATATCATTGTCTTGTTCTAGCTCAGAAACCCTTCTTTTATTGCATTTTTAAAAGTCTCTGATCATTTTCTATATCCCACATTGCCTTTCACTGGACTTTCCTTAACAATGTTGATAAACTAATGGCAAAAATTTTTGCAGTTTCTCTATCTATAATTACTCAAGCTCCTGATTTGAAATACAAAATCCTTAGTAATTGAATTTCTATAGTTCTAGCTGATGCTTTGGCTACTTGGTTCTACAATTGTTCAGGGCAGGGACTTAAGGAGGACCCTCCTCTAGTTATGTGCTCCCCAAGCATGCCTGTTCTGTCTTCCTGCAATAGACTTGTCTCTGCAGTAGTTGGTTGATGGGAGAGATATTGGCATGAAAAAGATGAGTTCTATGCTGAGTGCTACCTACAAAAGGCTTTCTCATTTTGAATAAATGAATGGCTCTTAGATTAGTTTCTACGTTATTCAGTCAGACATTCTCCCCACATGCCTACTGAGGGATTTCTTTCATGCCCACTTAGACGTGGGTTTTACTGTGATTCTGTACAGACTTTGGAACTGCTTCTGGCTTAAAGAAATCAGGCAAACACAAAATAACCTTGTGGTGCATTTGTAATTGTCAAGTGTCTGCTATAGGTTCTGGCATATGGCTGCTGTCTCTCATCTATTCTCTGCTTGCCATGGAGGCCAGACATGAAAGGAGTGGTCCCAGGAAAATGTTCATATCTAATCAGACTCCTCTCTTGGGTCAGGGGCTACTCTTCATATCTGTTCCTCTGGCCTGAGCCATAGGCAGTGACCAAAGGATGGAAAATCCACTCATCCGTCTCAACAGCCAAGAGGACAGGGAGAAAGCAGCCTTCCAACCAGACCATGGAGCCAAATGGCAGGAGGTTTCTCTTCTCTTCAGAATACAAGTTATACCTGGCCGATGAACTGTACTCAGGGCACTACTAAAGTCAACAGAAAGATTTTTTGGTGGTTTCGTTTTTGAAATCCTCTTGACTTATCAACGGTGTTGTAGAGGAAGCTACTTGGATAAAATGACTCCGATGCACTTGTGATTGTATTATTAATAATAAAGAATATTAAAAGCTAAAATTATTAGGTGCTTACCATGTAGGAGCACAGTGCTAGGCACTTTAGTTACTGTATCCTGCTTAATTCTCACAATGAGAGAGCTGTAACTATCACACTCATTTTGTAGATGAGAAAACAGACTTAAAGAGGAGAAATGACTTGACTAGGTGTTTACTCTTAAATGATGTGTAAATTTTAAAATTGTTTGATTGTTCCCGTAGATGCTGAAAGAGCTGTGGAGTTATACAGGAACCTATACAATAGCCAAGGCCCATGCTGATGTAGTCATCTTACTGATAAGGAAACTGAGGTTCAGAATATGTGAGTGACATGCCCCAGATTTCACTGCTAGGTTATCTTGCAGCTGAATTCACACCAGATCTTCTGGTTTTAAATGCACTTTTCACCCAGTATAGCTGATGTAACTTTCAAAGCCTTTGTAAGGTGAAAGGTAAAGGAGAAGGTCCATGACCAAACAGCATGTGGGTTAATTTGGATTCAGTCAGATTTATCTCTCTGAACCTGGGCTTCTTCATCTGAAATAAATAAATAAATAAGGTTGTAAATACTTATAAAGTCCTAATCAGGATTAGGACTAATAGTTTATCTATTAGTTTATCAGAGCTCCTGTCCTTACTTCTGGTATATAATAGGTGCTCAAAAAAGTAGGAGCATCTTCTATGTTTAGCTAAAGTGAAAAAAAGTGCTGAAGAAGCAAGAAAGAATATGAATGCACTGTTGGACATGGAGCTAGTATGTGTTCATTTGCTCACTGATTAATATGTGAAGTGATAGTGGGATTTTTATCATAAATCTGTCCCCATCCCTCTCAGAGTTTACATTTACATTGTGGAAAGATGAGGTAAGATTTTGATAGCACCTTCCTCTCTCATTGCAAGTTGGGTTCTCCGGCAAACGTGCTTGAACAAGTAGGGACCATTATTCAATGTGTCACTCAAAATTAAGTACAGAAAACGTGCCACTCAAGATATTTTAAGCAAGAATGGATTTAATATAGGGAATCGGTGGATTACAAATTCACTGCATAGGTTGAAGAAATGGACTGTAATCTGGGTCTCCAAGAAAGACTCCTAAACAATACAACTAACCCATAGGGAAGCTACCATCCTTGGTTACCTCTGGAGCTGCCTCATCTCTCAGACCTGTCACCACTGCTGCCCCCATTACAGACACCCGAATTATGGTGAAAGTAAACCTGTATCTTCACGCCAGGGAATAGGAAATTGTGTCAAGGAGCATATGTCACCACGGTTGTTGCTGCTTCTCCCAGCCACCCAAGAAGCTGGGTATGGGCTGCTGCTGCAGAGAATCTTCACATTCCCACAATGTTCCTGTGCAGACACAACGAAAAAGAGAAGAAAATGCCTCTGTCTAAATTCTGACTTCAGATCTAAGGAAAATATATCTAACAACACTTTATACCCAGAACACTACAGATAAAGAAATGTAGTTTTTGGCGTAGCTTTTCGAACTCTCCCAAGAGAAAGAATTTGGGATGGAAGTTGGATGAATATTCAGCACACTCATTTTCCTAGACCAGTATGATATTCACATGGGGGAATCATTACATGATTTGGGGGAAAGTGATGTCACATAACTGACCTTCGGTTTCCTCATTTCCAATGAGGAATTAGAATCTAAAGTTGTTATTGTGAGATTGACATGAGATGATGTATAAATTGCTTAACATAGAGCTTGACATATCATATTCCCTCAGTAAATGATAATTCTGTATGAAACATAAAGTATATACAGAACTCAGCACAGTATATTGCATGTAGTAAATGTTCAGTAAAAATATGTGTTGCAAGTGTGAATTGCATTATTTGGAGATAAATTACGTTCCAAGATGTAGTCCAAAAAAACTATGTTCCAGGGCTTATGCCAAATGCTTTACTTGCCTTATTTCATTTAATCTTCTGTAAGTGAGCTCCTATTATTATTTGGTTTAAGGCATAGAAGTAATCTTATGTGAAGACACCAGAGTCTCAACCATTTCTTGAATATTTGGTATCCTTCATAGCATTCTTGGGTGACTCATACTGTCAATGAGCATGTGACTGTATATACAGAACCTTCACATTGAATCCTGGATGCTACTGTATCCATAAACTTCCCTAAGAAGAGAAGTTTCTTTTTTGTTAAAAAGAAAAAGTTATTCAGGGCATGGGGTTCAAACATGCCTAATCTGGGTGAGGGTTCACTTGGAGACTATCAAATAATTGACTACATCTGTTTGCTCACTGTGGGGATTGAAGTAGCTGACCTCTCATATATATTTTTAACACAAGAATATGTGTGTTAAATTTATAAGTCCAACCCAAGGCCCCATGAGTCCATACCAGATACCCAACTAATACATTACCCAACCATGACTTTGTTCAGTCTCCTGGAATGCTCTCTCTGTCTGCTCAGCATGGAATAAACATGTACAGAGAGAGCAATAACTTTGGCTTTATACAAACCTGAGTTCACTTCCCACCATGGCCACTTCTTATCTTTGTGATCTACAGTCTCAAATCCTCAGTGTCCTCCTACGCAAAATGGGGATGCTTATTTCCTAGGTTGTTGTGAGGATTAGAGATTGTAATGTTTATAAAATGGGCAGTATGGTAATGAACATGTAGTTCATAATATTGCCATTACTTTTATCAGTAAAATACTGCAGTAAGTTTATTGAAATTACCTTTGCTCATTTTACTTAGAATTCTATTTATTCAGTGTTTAGATTCTGAAGGTAAATGTCAGAGAATTCTGCTTCCAAGAGATTATTTTCGAGTACATTTTTGTTTGAGGATGTTTAGCCTGGCAATGATGGAGAAAGAATGCACAAATCAATTGGCATGTACCCTCCAGAATATAGTAGCTTAAATGAACAGCTTAATTTGCATTCTCCAGAAGTAGTATTTATCTGGAAACTGCTTGCTATTTCATAGTGGCAAAAGATCTTACTTTAGTGACATTTTAAAATAGGGCAGGTAGTCCTGTTTGGGATGTGTAACCTCCTTAATGAAGTCCTCACCTCCACCTCCATGCCAGTCAAATGAGAATTAATGTGTTCTTTCAGCTCTTTGAAAGATGCAACATACAAAGGGAGTATGTTCTAGTGGCAATAAGGTAGGACTTAGAATCAGAGGAGTCTACCTTGGGTTTGAGAGTAAACGTGAAAAGTTCCTGAACCTCTTTGAGCCAGATCCTTTGCCTGTGAAACGGTGATAAAATAAAACCAGGTTCATAGATTTTCTGTGAGCATTAAAAATAAGCCAGTGTCTCTCAAAATGAAGTGAGTGGTTGAAAGTACAGACTCTGGAGTCAAATGGCCAGTGTTCGACTCTCAGCTTCACCACTGACCAACGAATTGACCTTGAGCATGCTACTTAACCTTTCTGTAGCCAGTTTCCTCATATGAAGAAAAGTAAAGGGGAGGAGCAAGTTTTACGACCCGTAAGATATTAAGAAGACTGTTAAGAGTATTAAATGGGATCATGCATATTAGTAAGTGAGCAGTGAATATGAAGTATTGCTACAATGGTTTCGATAAACTGTGTTGGTTTCTTTATGACCCTTCTCATACTGTGCTAAATGATGATTTGCTTCCATGTCTGTCATCCTAGCTAGGATGCAAGTTCCTTGAGGACAGATGCCATGGCATACTCTTCTTTGTCATGCATGCCCAGCATGGTATTTTGCACAAAATAGGGTCTCTGAAATACTTGATAAATAAATTCTTGGATCATTTTAGGAAGAATCCAGAGCAAGTGAACCACACATTCAATGCACTTTGACCTTCCTTGCTGATGCACTGTGTTACATCCGTCTCTGTGGCACACACTATAAGATATAGAAAGAATGAGTGCAACTACGCACTTGTATTGAAAACAGTCCACTTGGAAACTAATAATGAAACGGGTCTTTAAAATGTGAGAAGCTCAATGCTAGCTCAAGGTACTTTTCAGAACTATGATGGCCGTTTAGGAGCACAGATCCGTGTTCTCAAGTAACTCATGTATCTCTTCATCCATGTAAAAATAAACCAGACAGGGAACTAAAAGCCATGGCTTCTCATCTCTACTAACCATATATTTCCTGTATCATTTTGGTAAAATAATCAGTCTCCCTTGGATTAAATTACCTAACTATTATATAAAACAATCTGTGGCTTTATACCTTTAGTCTTTGTAAATGTCATTCATTTCAAATACATTCACTTAGAAATCTCAGAACAGTTTTCCAATGTGCTTTGTTAAGATGCATATTCAGGAACTAAATATTAGGTCCTATCTTGGCATTCTTTACTTAAAACCCTCCAAGTGCTTTTTGTGCACTCAGAATAAAGTCTAAGTTCATATCATAGCCGACAAAATACCGCATGATCTAACCCTAACGTCTACCCCTCCCGCTCTGCTCATTGCTCTCCAGTTATAGCAGCCTGTCTGTTGTTTTCTCAGACCTTCAAAGTTCTGCCTAATCCCTCTGCCTGGACGACTCTATCCCCGGATATCTACATGGTTCACTTTGCCCTTCTTTGAGATCTTTACTCAAATGACACTTCCTTATAGTTTTCATCCCTGACAACTTTATCGAAAATTGCTCCCCACCTTACCCCTTTACACAGCTTTATTTTTGTTCATGAATCATTTGTATTCTTAATTTATTATCCGTGTATGCATGCATTTAACAAATCTATGTTGAGCTTCTAATCTGTGCCTTGTTTTGAGAGGCGTCCTGTAGGTTTTTGAGGCACACGAGCTGTCCTCAAAAATCTGTGTAGAGAATATATAAATGAAAGGGAACTGTGGTTCAGTGATTTAAACACTATGATGGGGGTGTACAAGGAGTGCTAGCTATGGAAGCAATAAAGGAGTCACGTAATCTGGCTGAAGATTTGAGGAAGGGTTCCTAGAGAGTGATTGCTAAACTGACCCTTTAAGGTTGAGCAGGAATTACCCAAGTGAAAGAGGATGAGAACACTTCTCTGGGCAGAATGAAGACCAATTTCAAGATATAAAAGAGGAAAGGGAGCGCTGGCACTTTTGAAAAACTGAAGGACACTCATGGCTAGAATGCTGTATTTTCAGGGGGAAGGAAATGAGGCAATGGAAGAGATTTCAGATGGTTTGAAATCCAGGCAAGGGGCAGACCATGGACCATTATAGCAAGTTTGATATTATTGCAGGGACAATGGAAATCATTGAAGAGTTTTGAGAAGAATGACTTGATAAAATGTTTTTTTTTGTTTAAATCCCTCTAGTTATAGGACGTTAAATGGACTAGAAGGGTTAATGCTCAATTAAGATGCTGTTGCAACAGCACAAATGAGACACAGTGAAGGCCAAGATGAAGAACATAGTGGTGAGAATGAAGAGAAGTGTCTGAAATTAGGAGGCATGTGAGGACTTTAGAAGTCTGGCATGAGAGAGAAGTAGAGTTCAAACATGGCACTGACATTTCTGATTGTGTCCAGGGGAATCATTTATTAAGGTGAGGTGCAAAACACAGGAAGTTAGGTGAGTTTGGGTAGAAAGATAATGAGTTCTGTTTTGAAACTCATGTAAGACCTCCAAAAGGAGATGAATTAAATACCTCTGGTTTCTCCCTCCAGTTATAAATTATTACATTGCTTTTTTTTTAATGTTGAAGATATAGTTACTTTGTATCTTTAATAAATCTTCCACTCTGCATAAACTTATCAGTTCATTAAATATTTGCTAGTTTATTTATTTGCAGGCATTTCAAGTGAATATTTAAGCTGCCTTGGAATTTAAGACCTTATAATTTAAACAGATTCACATATATTACACAGCACAACTCTTAACCTTGCTAGGCTTCAGAGATCTAATGGAAAACAAAATAAAACAGAGCTGAGTGGACTTGGGGCTAGAAGTAATAAATGTAGGATGCAGTCACTTAGTAGCACTATAGTTAAGGATAGTAGGATATGTACATAAACACTGCCATGCATTGAAATAGCCTCAATATCATACAGGTCATTTAGGGGATAATCACCATTTCAAATATTCCACTCTACTTTCTCAGTGAATGCATTCTTCCTCGCCCTCAGCTCTGTCATCATTGTAACTAACAATTACTGAGCAAATACCTTAGGCATTATATCTGTAAATCCTCAAAATAGTCTTATGAGTAGGTGCTATATTATGCCCATTTTACAGATGAGAAATCTGAGACTTCGAATGTTTTAAGTATATTTACAAGGTCAAAAGATAATAAGTGGTGGCACCTGAACTTACACTAGGTCTGTCTGTAAGATTTTGTATAAAAATTGTCATTGCTCATGTAAATTATGCTACAAAGAAATGATTACAGATAATAATGTACACTGATTGCACAGACTTTTCCATGTATAATTAAGTCATTTAATTCTACCTGTGAGGAAGACATCTGCAAATTGGGGAGGAAAATGTCTATTTCAGAGGGTTGATGTTAATATTAAATATGTTTCTACATGAAATGACTTAGCATGGCCTGGCATAGTAAGCATCATGGGTGTGGTAGTTGATATATCATCATCATCATCGTTCTTCTAAATTTTCCTATGAACAAAGGAAGACAAGCTAAGTACCTTGCTCAAGATCACATAATAATGATGGTGGAGCCAGGATTTAATTCTGAATCTAGCTAATTGTGGGGTTATATGTTCTTTACACAGAGCATCATCTTAAAGAATTGACTTCCTGGGTAATGAATGACTTACATTTGGCAGTCATCATCAAATGACAAAATCCAAGTTTTATTATTGTCATTTGGCTTCCTGTTTGATGATCATCATATTATAGGGTTATACAATTGTGTTAAATATATTTGACTATGCATCCATTTCGCTATGTACTCCAGCTCAGAAGTCTAAGTACTATGCAACTCGCTGAGTGATTTGAACACACACACACACACACACACACACATACACACTCTTAGTAAAAATGTCCACTTATGGATCTAAAATGCAATTTACAGTGAAAGTTCACAAAGCTGTGAGCTTTATGAGAAAGGGTGGGCATCTGTCTTATATATAATTGGAATTCACAACACAGTATAGTACAGTTGTCATGCATCTGTTAAAGGCCAAAAAAATTATTAGAGCAAATTAAAAATTATAGGCATTCCCTTTGGATAAAGGAATCCCTCAGTAATATGCAACATTACTAGGAGAAAACTCTTAGAGAAAGAACAATGATGGCAGATCACAGACAGTGACACATCTTTGTGCTCATGCAATGCTGAATATTGTTTGAGAATAATTTTATCACTTTGTTCTTTTATTCAATAAAGATTTCTTAGTGATTACTACATGTTGGCAGTACTCTATGTAATAGAGATACAAAAGTATTCAAACCACTGTCTTCATGGAATTTACATTCTAGTGGCCACTAACTAGCTTTATCATTACACCTGTTATGGACATCCTCTAAATGGAAAAAATTCAACTGACTGTATGGAGCTTTTGGGAAATAGTTAAGAACAAGCTTGTATAAATTCTGCATATACATTTTTAAAGTGTCATGTAAGTGTAATATATGTGTTTTCTTATCTGTAATATGAAGAGAAAACCATTTTTTCAAGCTATCACATAGGTTAATGGTTAGGATAAAATATATACATGACATACCACTAACTCCCTGGAGGACCTTGGGCATGTCACCTTGTGGAATAAAACACCTACCTCTAAATCCATAAACCTTAGTTTCCTCTTTGTAAAATGAAAGGGATTTACTTCCAGCACTGACAGTCTATGATTCTATTAAAAAAAAAAAAAAAAAAAAAAAAAGCTTAACAGTAATTAGCTTGAAATGGATAGTATAAAAATATTTACTGCAGTGGGCTCAGCTCTGCAACTCCCTGGTCCTCCATCTGTAAGAATTGTGTAGTAAGAAGATGAGAAAGAATCAAGTGGAGTCCAAGCTGAGGCACTAATGGGGAAATATGGTGGGGCCAGCAGGCCAAATGCTAGTGTGCAAAGAGCTTATCAAACAGGGACTTGATCTAGGCCAATACCCCCATTCCCAAAGAAAGCCCATCTTGATCTTCAACACAGTAGAGTCAACAAGAGATTCTGGGTAATCTGCCTGGCTTGAAGCTGAAACACAGTCAGTTGTGGGAGTTCCACTTACTAGCTGTCTGACCATGGACAAGATATAACCTCTCTGTCCCTCGGTGTCCTCATCTGTAAAATGACATTATAATAGTAAAAATTATTATAATAACACCTACTTCAGGGGAATTTCTGCTTCTGGGAAGATGAAGTAGAGATTCTTTACCTGAGCACTCCTGCCAAGCACAACTAAAAGCCATGGACAATATATGTAAAACAAACATAAGGAGACTCTGAAAGGTGGAGAGAAGAAGGTAGACTTCCTAGGCACGTCAGGATCCAAAAAAAACAACACAATGGTGAGGTTCCTGGATTTTATTTTTGTCTCATATATCAAGACTTAGAACTGGGTCATATGGTAGTTCTATTTTTAGATTTTTAAGGAACCTCCATACTGTTCTCCATAATGGCTGTATCAATTTACATTCCCACCAACAGTGCAACAGGGTTCCCTTTCCTCCACACCCTCTCCAGCATTTATTGTTTCTAGATTTTTTGATGATGGCCATTCTGACTGGTGTGAGATGATATCTCATTGTAGTTTTTATTTGCATTTCTCTAATGATTAATGATGTTGAGCATTCTTTCATGTGTTTGTTGGCAATCTGTATATCTTCTTTGGAGAAATGTCTATTTAGATCTTCTGCCCAGTTTTGAATTGGGTTGTTTGGTTTTTTTTAATATTGAGCTGCATGAGCTGCTTGTAAATTTTGGAGATTAATCCTTTGTCAGTTGCTTCATTTGCAAATATTTTCTCCCATTCTGAGGGCTGTCTTTTGGTCTTGTTTATGGTTTCCTTTGCTGTGCAAAATCTTTTAAGTTTCATTAGGTCCCATTTGTTTATTTTTGTTTTTATTTCCATTTCTCTAGGAGGTGGGTCAAAAAGGATCTTGCTGTGATTTATGTCATAGAGTGTTCTGCCTATGTTTTCCTCTAAGAGTTTAATAGTGTCTGGCCTTACATTTAGGTCTTTAATCCATACGACCCAGCAATCCCACTACTGGGCATATACCCTGAGAAAACCATGATTCAAAAAGAGTCATGTACCAAAATGTCCATTGCAACTTTATTTACAATAGCCAGGACATGGAAGTAACCTATGTGTCCATCAACAGATGAATGGATAAAGAAGATGTGGCAAAATATACAATGGAATATTACTCAGCCATAAAAAGAAACAAAATTGAGTTGTTTGTAGGAGGTGGATGGACCTAGAGTGTGTCATACAGAGTGAAGTAAGGCAGAAAGAGAAAAACAAATACTGTATGCTAACACATATATATGGAATCTAAGAAAAAAAAAGGTCATGAAGAACCTTGGGGTAAGACAGGAATAAAGACACAGACCTACTAGAGCATGGACTTGAGGATATGGGGAGGGGGAAGGGTAAGCTGTGACAAAGTGAGAGAGTGACATGGACATATATACAGTACGTAACATAAAATAGATAGGTAGTGGGAAGCAGCCACATAGCACAGGGAGATCAGCTCGGTTCTTTGTGACCACCTAGAGGGGTGGGGTAGGGAGGGTGGGAGGGAGGGAGACGCAAGAGGGAAGAGATATGGGAACATATGTATATGTATAACTGATTCACTTTGTTATAAAGCAGAAACTAACACACCATTGTAAAGCAATTATGCTCCAATAAAGATGTTAAAAAATAAAAAAAAAAAAGACTTAGAACTGAAGAAGCTGGCAACCCAAAAATGCCAACAGTGAAGACCAAAAAGGGAAACAAAGCCTGCTCTCTCTTGGCAAAGGATCAGGAAAGGCGCAGCCTAGAAAGAGAGAATGCTTTTAGACAATAACTGTTCTACTCCAGACAAATACCACAGAAAAAACAGTGTGTCCTACACCTACCCATGACAGCAGAAACCAAATGGGGAGTCTAAACTTTCATCCTTTTGAGGCTGTAATGAGATGCACTAACACCCCTGCTCGAGTGGTGTTAGAGACAGCCAAATAGGGAGCTGAGACTTTTATCCCCACCAGCCAGTAAGAAGATTCCCCACCCCCACATAGCATCAGCAGAGGCCATGAGGGGACCCTGGACTTCTCCTCCTACCTGGCAGTAACAAAACATCCCTCCCTCTTCCCACTGTGTGTGTGTGTGTGTGTGTGTGTGTGTGTGTGTGTGTGTGTATAAGACAGAAGGGGGAGGGGGCCTTGTGAAGAGTCAGAACTTTCACCATTACTCAGTGGTTACAGGCCACCTCCATACCACCACAGTGTCTGTGAAGATCAGATGGTAAAGTGGAATCCCACCCCTGCCTCAAGTGACAATGAGGCTCAATAAGGAATCTGGACTCTTTCCTCCACCTACCAGTAATGAGGTCACCTCCCCATTCCCTAGCTAGGGCAGTGTTAGAAAAGTCAGGTATAGCAAAATGTTTAAATAAAATCTAGAGTCTCATAATATGAATCAAAAATAACAAGTTTCAATCAAAAATAACTTTTCATGAATCAGAAGGTCTCAAACCTGAATGAAAAATGACAATCAATAGATGCTAACACCAAGAAAACAGACATCTTAGAATTATCTGACAAAGATTTTAAAGCAGCAATAATAAAAATATTTCAAAGAGTAATCATGAATACACTTGAAACAAATGAAAAAAATAGAAAGTCTCAGCAAAGAAATAGAAGATATGAAGAATAACCACATGGAAATTTTAGAACTGAAACATACCATAACCAAAATAACAATCTCAGTGGATGGCTCAACAGCAGAATAGAATGGACAAAGGAAAGAATCAGTGAGTAAGAAGATAGAAGAGAAATTATACAGTAGAGCACAGACAGGAGGAAATTGAACAGAGCTCTGGAACAAGTGAGACTATAAGAAAAAGACATCTAACATTAATGTTATCAGAGTACTGGCAGGAGAGGAGAAAGGCAGGTATGGAAAAGTACTTGAAAAAAAGTGGCTGAAAATTTCTCAAATTTGACAAGAAACATAAGCCTATAAACTTAAGAAACTGAGTGAAATGAAGACAGGATAAACTCAAAGAAATTCATGCCAATATAGATTATAATTAAATTCCTGAAAACTAAAACAAAGAAAAAATCTTGAAAGCAGCAAGAGAAAAGTGATATCTTCCATATAGGGGAAAAATTCAAATGACAGGGGATTTCTCATCAGAAGGCAAAGAGGCCAGAAAGAAGCAGCACAATATTTTTCAACTGCTCAAAGAAAATAACTGTTAATCCCAAATCCTATACACTTCAAAAATATCCATCAGAAATGAAAGGGAAGTCAAGACACCCTCAGATAAAGGAAAATAAAGAGAATTTGTCAGTGTTTAAAGTTGCTCTAGGTATTACATTATAGATAGATGATGATAGATAGGCAGACAGGAAAACACAGACAGGCAGGAAGATCCTATACAAGTTTTTTTTTTCATTTTAGCAATTCAAATGAATTCTAGAAAACTTACCTCTATGTAATTTCCCTTCTCTCCTTCACTTATACTGTGATTGTCTTTTTTTTTTTTTTAATTAGGATATAGTTTTTTATAATGTTGTATTAGTTTCTACTGTACAATGAAGTGGAGTTCCCTGTGCTATACAGCAGGATCTCATTAGTTATCTATTTTATACATATTAGTGTATGTATGTCAATCCCAATCTCCCAATTCATTCCATCCCCCCTTTTCCCCCTTGGTGTACATATGTTTGTTCTCTACGCCTGTGTCTCTATTTCTGCCTTGCAAACCAGTTCATCTGTACCATTTTTCTAGATTCCACATATATGGGTTTATATATGATATTTGTTTTTCTCTTTCTGACTTACTTCACTGTGTATGACAGTCTCTAAGTCCATCCACATCTCTACAAGACCCAATTTCATTCCTTTTTATGGCTGAGTAATATTGATTCCATTGTATATATGTACCACATCTTCTTTGTCTATTCATCTGTCAATGGACATTTAGGTTGTTTCCATGACCTGGCTATTGTAAATAGTGCTGGGGTGAATGTGTCTTTTTGAATTATGATTGTCTTAAATATTTCCACATTTAGAAGCACATCAGACAATGTTATAATTTTTAGCTTCAATCCTCAAACATACTTTAGAAAGCTCAAGAGATGGAAAGCCTATTTTATTTACCCATGTTTTTGTTTACAGTGGGCTTTTTTCCTTCATTTTTCATGTCCCAACATTTCCTTTCTATTTAGAGAACCTCAACCTAAGTTTCACGCCATATACAAAAATTAAATCAAAATTGGTCATGGACTTAAATGTGTTAAAAAAATACTATAAAGCTTTTAGAACAAAATAGCAGGAGACAGTCTTTAAAATCTAAAGCTGGTCAAAGTAGTTTATAGAATTTCCATCACAACATAATACATACAAGAAAAAAATGATACATTAGATTTCATAACATTTCAAAACTTTTGCTCTGTAAAAGATCCTCTTAAAAGGTTGAAAAGACCTCCTACATAGTAGGGGAAAATAGTTGCCAATCATATATCCATATATAAAGAACTCTCAAAACTCCATATTTATAGAGCAAACAATCCAATTAAAAAATGGACAAAATACATGAAGAAACATTTCACCAAAGAAGATATACAGATGGCAAATACGCACATGAAAAGAATGTTAAAATCATTAGTCATTAGAGAAATCCCAATTTAACCATAATGAGGTATCACTACACACCTACAAGCATGAATAAAATAAAAAATAGTGACAGCATTAAATGCTGGAGGATGTAGAGATACTGAATCACTCATACATTGGTGTTAGGAATGGAAGACATGCCACCACTCTGGAAAAAAGTTGGGCAACTCTTCGAAAAAACTAATTATGGAGCCAAGATGATGGAGTAGAGAGACCGTGAGCTCGTCTCTGATCATAGGCACATCAAAATTGCAACCATTTACGGAACACTTGTGGCTGCAAAAGCCTGGAAACTACCAGAAAAGATCTTCAACAACTCAATATGTAAAGAGGGAACCACAACAAGATGGGTAGGAGGGGTGCAGTTGTGATATAGTTAAGACCCATACCCCTGGGTGGCTGACCCACAAACAGGAGAATAATTACAATTGCAGAGGTTCTCGCCAAGGAACAAATAGTCTGATGCCCACATCAGGTTCCCAACCTGGGGGTCCTGCACGTGGAAGATGAGCCCCTGGAATGTTTGGCTTTAAAGGCCTGCAGGACTTAATTTCAGGAGACCTAGAAGGCTGTGGAAAATAGTGATTCCCCTCTTAAAGTGTGCACACAAAATCCCACCCACTCCAGGATCCAGGGCAGTAATTGGAAAGGAGATTGGGTCAGACCTACCTGCTGATCTTAGAGAGTCTTCCGGAGAGGCAGGAGGCAACTGGAGTTCACCCTGAGGATGTAGACACTGGCAGCAGCCATTTTCAGGAACTCATTCTACCATGTGGACATGAGTGCTATCAAATGACATTTTGGAATTCTCCATCTAACTTATTAGCCTCAGGACCCAGTCCCACCCATGCCCACCATTCCATAGTCACAAGTACTGGGAAGCCTCAAGCCAAGAAACTAACTCGGAGATGACACAGCCCCACCTACACCTACAGCACCAGCCATGGGACCGGTTGATCCCCAGCTCCAGCCACCAGTGATTCTGCCTAGACTTGGGAACAGCCTCACTCACCAGTGGGCAACATCAGCCCCAGAAGAACCACAGCCCTGTAACCTTCAGACTGAGCCAACTGAACAGCAGGCCAGTACCTGCTCTGGGACTTGCTGGGCCCCAACCCTGCCCACCATCAGGCAAACACTGCTTTGGGACACCCTGGATACCGCAGCTAGCTGTATCAGGAACCAGCCCCACCCACAAGTGTTCCACTAACTTTGGGACCCTTGGGCCCTGTAGCCAGGCCTTGGGACCCAGCTCTGCCCACCAGTGGGCCAGCACTAGGCCCCAGGACCTGGTTTCACCCATCGGTGAGTGGGCATCAGCCTTGGGATATCCCGGACCCCAACTCAAACCACCAGTGAGGCAGCACTAGCCCTGGAGTCCTCCAAGGTTCTTCAGCTAACAGCCTCATGACCTGGCCCTGACAAGCAGTGGCCAGTAGCCTCCACACAAGACAAGTCCTCGCAATCAGCTGGATGGGAGCCAGCCAAGCCTACCAGACTGCCCACAGTTGTCTGCCCACCACAACAGGAGGACCCAAGCAGCCCACATAGGGGGCACCCCTAGAGCAAATAGCTCTAGTGACCAGAGGGCGGTGAGCTGCTGGGATGCATAGGATGTCTCCTACAAAAGACCATTTCTCCAAGGTCAGGAAATGTAACGAGCCTACCAGATACATAGAAATGAAAACAGCATATTAGGCAAAATGAGGTGTCAGAGGAACCTGTCCAAAACGGATAAGATTAAAAATCCCAGAAGAAACTAAGTGAAGTGGATATAGCCAATCTACCTGAGAAAGGGTTCAAAGTAATAATTGTAAAGATGGTTAAAGAATTCAGAAGAACAATGGATGAACACAGAGAGAAGTTAGACATTTTTAACAATGAATTAGAAAGTGTAAAGCACAACCAAACAGAGATGAAGAATATAATAACTAAGATGAAAAATACACTAGGAGAAATCAAGAAAACACTAGAATAAATGATACAGAGGAATGGATCAGTGAGCTGAAAGAGTAGTGGAAATCACTGAAGATGAACAGAAAAAAGAAAAAAGCACATAAAGAAATGAGGACAGTTTAAGAGACCTCTAGGATAACATCAAGCATACTATCATTCTCATTATAGTGGTCTGAGAAGGAGAAGGGAGATAGAAAATGACAGAGAACATATTTGAAGATGTAATAGCTGAAAACTTCCCAAACCTGTGAAAGAAACAGACATCTAAGTCCAGGAAGCACAGAAAGTCTCAAACAGGATCAACCCATAAAGGACTACACCAAGACACATTGTAATTAAAATGGCAAGAATTAAAGATAAAAAGAGAATATTAAAAAGCAGCAAGGGAAAAGCAACAAGTTACATACAAGGGAACTCCCATAAGCCTATCAGCTGACTTTTCAGAAGAAACTCTTCAGCCCAGAAGGGAGTAACGCAATATATTTAAAATGATGAAAGGGAAAAACCTACAACCAAGAATACTATACCCAGGAAGGCCCTTATTCAGATTTCATGAAGAAATCAAAATTTTACAGATGAGCAAATGTTAAAAAGAGTTCAGAACCACCCAACCAGCTTTATAAGAAACGTTGAAGGGACTCCTCTAAAAGAAAAGTAAAGGCCACAACTAGAAACATGAAAGTTACAAAAGGAAAAATCTCATAAGTAAAGGCAAATAAATCAACCATGCACAAAGGCAATAAATCAACCATGTACAAAGCTAGTAAGAAGGTTAAAAGACAAAAGTAGTAAAATCATCTATATTCACAATAAGCAGTTAAGGGAATATACAAAACAATTAGATGTAAAATATGATGTCAAAATCAGTAATCATGAGGAGAAGAGAGTAAAAATGTAGGATTGTTAAAATGCATTTGAAATGAAGAGATCTGTAACTTAAAGTAACCATATATAGATAGATAAATAGGTAGATAGATAGATAGATAATAGAAATATTTATATAAACTCATGGTAACCACAAACCAAAAAGCTATAATAAATACTCACATTAAAAAAAATAGAAAGGAATCCAAACAGAACACTAAATATAGTCACCAAGTCACAAGGGAAGAGAACAAAAGAAGAAGAAAGGAACAAAAAAGAACTACAGAAACAACACAAAAACAGTTAACAAAGTGGCAATAAGTATGTATGTAGCAATAATTGCTTTAAATGTAAATGGACAAAATGCTCCAATCAAAGACAGAGTGGCCAAATGGATAGAAAAAAGATATATGTGTGTGTGTATATATATATATATATATATATATATATATATATATATATATATATCGTATATAGATAGATAGATACACACACACAATAGACTTTAAGACAAAGACTGATAAACAAAAACATTACATAATGATCAAGGGAATGGCCCAAGAAGAAGATATAAGAATTGTAAATACATATGCACTCATAGGACCACCTAAATACATGAAAAATTATTAACAGACACAAAGGGAGAAATTGAGAATAACACAATAATAGTAGGAGACTTTAGCACCACACTTACATCAGTAGATCAAGATGGAAAATCAGTAAGGAAGCACTGACCATAAATGACACTTTAAAACAGACGGAATTAATTGACACATATGGAACATTCCATCCAAAAGCAGCAGAATACACATTCTTTTCTAGTAAATGTGTAATATTCTTTAGGGTAGATCACATGCTAGTCCACAAAACATGCCTTGATAAATGTAAGAAAATTGAAATCATGTCAAGCATCTTTTCCAACCACAACATAATAAGACTAGAAATCAACGGCAAGGAAAAAAACTGCAAAAAAACACAAACACCACAGACATGTGGAGGCTGAACAACAATATGCTACTAAACAACCAACAGGTCACTAAAGAAGTACTTTCAACAACCTGAATAAACCTTTAGAGAATTATGCTAAGTGAAAATGAGTGAAAATAGCCAATCACAAGTTCACATATTCTATCATTCCATTTATGTAGCATTCTTGAAATGAAAAATGACAGAAATGGATAACAGGTCAATGTTAGTGTTTTCCAGTGCTTAAGAAAATGTTGGGGGCAGGAAGGAAACAGGTATATCTATAAAGGAGTGATATTAGAGATCCTCATATTACAGTGGTGTTGGAAATGCTCTGTATCTTGACTTTTTCAATGATAATAACTTGGTTGTGGTATTATATTGCAGTTTCGTAAGATACTGTCATTTGGCAAAATTGGATAAAGGATACAGGGATATCTCAATTATTTGTTAAAACTAAATATGAATCTACAACTATGTAAAAATAAAAAGGTTACTTTAAGAAAAATTACCTACCTCCAAGTTATGATTCTGAAGGTTAAATTAATTATTCATGTAAAGCCTCAGTAGTAGCTGAGTAGTAGCTAAAGTAGTAGTAGTAAAGTCTGGGTAGTAGCTTTCAAAAGCCCTCAGCTATTTTTATTTTCATTTTGCTTAATAAATCAATGAATGGACACATGAAAGTAACTAAGAGCATCCAGAGATATTTCCTAGAAACCATGATTATTCAAATTTTGTGGGACAGGGAGTTTGTTTTATAAGAAGAATTGGTAAATGCTATTCAGACGACTGAGCCTCTTTATTTATTTTTGTTTCCTTTCATTCTACACCATTGCATTAATAAAAGTCATTTATTAAGCAGCTCTTTTATGTCAGGCCATGTGTTATGATGTTAAGTAAGACTCACGTCAAGGTGAGAGAACTTACTCATTTATCAAAGTGTGTGTGGGTGTGTGGGTGTGTGGATGTGTGTGTGTGTTGGGGTATATGTGTTCTCAGTGCTTGGGCAGCATCACTTAGCACAACAGACAATAATCCCCCATCCTACTGGAATTCTCATTCTAGTATCTATGTTCATAACTTAATAGGAGAAAGATACGAGTAAAAATAAATTACATTATAGGTTAGCAATAGATGCATATAGGAGGGAATACCAAGCTATGAGAAATTAACTCTAATGTTGGAAGCTGGCCAGGACAGTATTAGCTCCTGAAGATGATGCCATCAGAGTAGGTTTCGAAGGGTGTGTAGGTAAACTAGAGAGGGAACAGGTTTTTCCGAGTACAGCCAGTAGCAAGTGTGAAGACACAGTTACAGCAGAGTCTGCACAAAGTCAGAGTGGGTGGTCCAAGGAAAAGCCAGGAGGGATAGCCAGAAAAGAAAGGGAACCCACAGGGGAGAACGAGGGAGAAAGGAGAGAAAAGAAAAGTAATAAACCAAGTATTGGAGAGACCTTCTTTTGAAAGTCAACTCAAAAGAGGCATTTTGAATTGATTTAGAGGCAATGTAGAGCCGATGCAGCAAGTGTGGCAGGAATTGGGCAGCAACTATCAAAAAAGCTATCAAAATGTTCGGGCATGATTTGTTCTTAATAAACCTGGGGTACTCTCGGCCTGAGATTCCATTGTCCTCGGAACGGTCATAGATTTCGTTGGTTGGTAGTTTTCCATTAGCTCCCTAATTACTGATGCACTCCAGGAAGCGTTCTCTCAGAGAGATAACCGCCTGATTATGGGAGACTCAAGCTGATTTACGGTGTTTGTGAATACCCTCTGCCTCCATTTTTTCCTTCATGCACTGGGGACACTCTTTGCAAATCAGAAGAAAAATATTAGAAAAGCTGGCATTTGTAATAGGTTCATTTTAGAAACATCTCTTGTTTTTCTTCTCAGGTTAGGTTTTATATTCATTTCAGGTTGCAGTGTTCAGTGCTTTTGTAGATGCCTTTTAGCAAAGTTTTATGAGTGTTTGAAATCCTCACCCAGTATTTTTTTTAAACTAAGTAGTGTGTTCCAAATTTTAACGTTTTTCTATAAACTGCTACGTTTCTCTATTTATCATTCCACAGGCGGCCCTAAGTGCTTTATTTTGTTATATGCTCTGGATACCCTGACAGAGGGTAAAGACATATTTTCAAAAGATCCACAGTCTTGGGAAAAGAGTGACAAAGAAACCTGAGATGGTATGTGGTATAATAGATCGGGTGTGACCTGTTTGGGAGCACAGATCTGGGCTCCTATCTTTGAATGAAGGCATTAGGGGGATTGCTTTGGAGGAAATGAAATCTCAGAGTTTGCCAGATGATGAGGCAGGGGGACAAGCTTTCTGGTGTTCTAGGCAAGCTGGTGCAAAGGTAGAGGCCTAAGAGAGGGTTGTCATTCAGAAATTCACAAGAAGATATATGTGGCTGATAAGACTGAACATGGGTGTAATGGAGGAAGTGATGAAAATAAGCTCAAGAAGGAGATAAGGATGAGATGTTCAAGAAAATTATATTCCACTCAAGGAGTTTGGACTTTATCCAAAGGAAATGAGGAGCCATTGAACGAATCTGGCAGAGAAGTGTAGGCTAGAGTTGGGCATTAGGGCAATCACTCCAGCTTCTCCACCTTTCCTCTAATTAACCTGTATTCGCCTGTCCACACCTCTCATCAGCTACCAAAGCCGATTTCCCAGAGAACAAGGGCTCAGTCTCTTTGCATTCCAGTGCCCGGTACTTTTCCAACAAACCTCAGCTTCTTTCCCAGTGAGAGGCTTCTGAACTCCTGCTGATTGTAGAGCCTGAAAAATTCCAACCTGTTGATTGATTTGATTTCATTCCACTGTAGTGCATGTAATTTCATGCTTCCAAGTGAAAGACATTTTCTGAAAATTCTTCAATCTCCCCAAATTACTTAGCTTTATATATTCATTCCCAGCTTCATTGGACTCTAAATAACCCAGTTTGGGAGAAAATGCTTGGCATGTGAAGCTCTGGTCATCAAGATTCAACAATTACTTTGATGAGCTCTATCAAATTGTTGAACGCTATCCCAATGGAATGAAAAAAATTAAAGTTGGGGCATGTTACCAGACTAAAAAGGTTGCTTGCTGGAGATGCCAATGCACCTTTCTTCAAGGAAAGAAGGGGCTGATTCTTTTTAGTAATTAAGAAAAATACACTTTAGGGGTAAAATGGAAGGGTGTCTCCAAGGATAAGATAGATAGGTAGATAGATAAATAGATAGATAGAATAGCTTTTTAATAAAATGATGCATGTTTTAATAACATTTTAAAGTAATCAAAACAGAATAAAAATAAGTAAAATACTTTCCTACATCATATCATTGCTAATATTTTCAAGAACATCCTTTAAGACATCTATGCCTATATAAGGAACAACATATAATTTTATGTAAATAGAACCACATTTGTATATTTTAAAAATAAACTTTGTTATTTTATAGTAGTTTTAGATTTACAAAAAAAAAAAGAAAAAACTACAAAGATAGTACAGAGAGTTCCTATATACCCACCTCTAGTCTCCCCTATTATTAAAATCTCATTTTTACTGTGGTACATTTGTCACAATTAATGCAGCAATATTAATAGATTATTATTAATTGAAGTCCTTCTTTTATTCAGACTGACTTAGAGTAGGTTTTCTGCTTGTTTTTTTTTTTAATTTGACAGCTTACCTCTCGTCATTTTTCTGTTCCAGAATGCCATACAGTATACATTATGTTTACTCATCATGTCTTTTTAGGCTCGTCTTGGCTATGATAGTTTATCAGACTTAGACAACCTTGATAGCTTTGAGGAGTTCTTGTAAGATATTTTGTAGAATGTCCCTTAATTGGGATTTGTCTCATGTTTTCTTATGCTTAGACTGGAGTTATGGGTTTTGAGAAGGAAGACCACAGAGGTAAAATGGCATTTTCATCACCTCACATCACATCCAGAGTACATACTATCAAAATGGCATTACTGTTGATGTTAAATGTGATCACCTGGCTGAAATAGTATTTGTTGAGTTTCTCTACTGTAAAGTTACTCTTCCTCCCCTCCTTCTTTGCATATTGTACTCTTTGGCAGGAAGTTATAGGATAGCCCACGTGATTAAGGAGTAGGGAGTTATGCTCCACCGTTTGAGGGTGGAGTATCTGCATAAATTATCTAGAATTCTTCTAAATGGGAGATTTGTTTCTTCTTCCTCATTAATCATTTATTGTATGGGATTCTGGATATTTATTTTATATATCTACACTATTTTTGTAATATTACTTTTTTTTTCTCGCTCAGATTGTTCCAGCTCTGCCCATTGAGAAACTCTATCAGTTGGCTGCTGTGTCCTTTTGACATATCCCCATCAGTGTGTGTGTGTGTGTGTGTGTGTGTGTGTTTCAGCACTTCCTTACTTTCTGGCACTCTAAGATGCACCAGGCATATTTTGTATATTTCTAGCTGTAGTCCTGGAATCGGTTATTTCTCCAATGAGCCCTGCTTCCTTTTATTGGAGAATGATGGTATAAACCATGATCTGAGCAATAGGTGTGCTTTTTGCTACTAGGGTGTCATTGCTTCCAGGCCCTCCCAGCTAAAAGAGCAAGGAAATATGTGTGTATAATAAACCATGCATGTATATATATTTATAAATATTTCTATGCATAACTATCTTATCTATATCAAACTAAACCATTTCATACTGATGTCTCCAACTCTAAGTCATTACCAGATAGATCCTCATAACCACCTCCTCCTCTTGCTTATTTGTGGCACTACCACTCTGACAATGACTCCTACTTTCCTCCATCCATTCACCTAATTGTTCAATTCCCGTATACATATATATAGTGCTTTCAGAACTCTTGATCCCTAACCCTGTGTGAAACAACTTTATCAAACAGATTACTTATGTGCAATCCCATGCCATTTTCATAACCTGTTATATCTTAAGTAAAAATAAGTATGTTGAAGATATCCTTTCAAGTCAATAAATGGAAACCTAAACTATCATTCCAATATATATGTATAAACTGTGTTTGGATAGAGTATGCCATGTCTTATTAGCCATTGTAAGAATCTTGGCATTTTCTCTAAATGAGATGAGAAACTATTGGAGAAGGAGGGTCCTCTATACTTTGGAAGATCACTCCAGCTGCTATGTTTTAAATAAACTAAAGGGAGGCAAGAGAAGAAGCCAGAAGACCAGGCGGGGGCTCCTGCCTCCAGCCAAGAGATGATGGTGACGTGAACCAGGGTGTTAGAGTGGATTACTGGGAACTGGTCATATTTTAAAGATTCATCAACCGAATTTGCTTATAGATTGATCGTGGGCAGGAGAGAAATAGAAAATTCAAGGGGAACTTTGATTTTTGTAGTTACCTAAGTTTCTGGCATGGCTAGGACAGCAGGAGGAGTAGGTGGTTCATTTTGTCTTGGTGGTGGTAGTCATGATCAAGAAAGATGTGTTTGTCATGTTAAATGTGAGATATTATATTTATATTCAAAATGAGATAACTGTTGGCCAACGGATGACTGCCAGATAGAAGAGGTGAGGCCACAAATATCAAATCTACTTTGTTTACACTGACTGAAAACACACTAGTGGGCCACTGAATAGGTCTTCACAGCTAGAGTGTTCTCTGTATCACAGGCTCAACAACTGAAGTGCACCCTCTCTTCATCAAAGCATCATTTGTCCTGTGCATAAAATCCACCTCAGTTTCTTTCTAGACTTTCCCTCAAGGTGACCATTCTGAGACCACATGGTGCTCAGTGGCTTATCTTGGGATGATATTATAATGAGGTGGAGTCTCGTAATTGAAGCATCTTGAAGTGGTACTGGTATAACTCAGCCTAATTTGTCAATCCCTCCTCTGTTTTTGTCTAACCTCATTCCATCAGATCCTCTTTCATGTTATTTTATCTGTTTATCCCAACATCACAAATTGAACACATTTTGTTTTTACTAATGAACATACATCTTTCCTTCTTCTAAAATAAATTTCCCTTCAGACCTATTTTGTCTAAACCATACTTGATGTATTTAAATTTGGAAAATAGTTTTTTTTTTTTTTAATGATCTACTTAATATTTAACACTTGTGAACTTTGGACATGACATTTGACGTCTCTGGCCTCAGCGTTCTCATTTGTAATACGGGGTTGGTGGCATCTTTCCTGCCAAAATACTAAGGGCATTAATAGCAATTGATACTTTATTTCAATGTTTTCAGATGACTTTCACATCTGTCATCTGATTTTTAATCCGATTATTTGTGGCAGGTATAAATCCCTGCTTAAACATAAGGAAATAATGGCTTAGAGAGATTTAGAAACTTACACAAGGTCATCAGTTATTCACTCAAGAAACAGGTACTTCATGCATATTCATATACTAGGAGCTATCCAAGGTGCCGATGTTAAAAATAATGACAGAGGTTCTCTCATTACTATGTTTACCT
Organism: Aethalodelphis obliquidens; assembly: GCF_003676395.1. Taxonomy (NCBI): domain Eukaryota; kingdom Metazoa; phylum Chordata; class Mammalia; order Artiodactyla; family Delphinidae; genus Aethalodelphis; species Aethalodelphis obliquidens. The sequence continues at coordinate 7,052,985 of NW_020837994.1, read as the reverse complement.
ATGTTAAATGGCACTGGTACAAATATAACAAATTCTAATGTAATATAAAAAGCATCTATCAGTCCACTTTACAAGAATTTTGCAATAATTTGTGATATTATATTAAAAAGCCCTAGCACCAGTCAAGTAGGAGATATTCAATAAATGCCAACCAGTACAAGTATCATTTGAGTCGTGGTGTTTGAGGTAAGCATAATTATATCAATTGTCATTTACAGAATGCCTACTATATTCTGTCAGTATTTTAAAATATACTTTTAGTTCGAATCCTTTCATTAGAAACAATAGGCACAGAGAAGCTGGTTTCTGCAGGGAAGGGGAGAACTTATTATAAAGGATACAGAACTATCTCATAGAACCAGCTCAAGGGCAGGCAGACAGCCAAGCCGCACAAAGGAAGCAGAACCGGAAGAGGGGAAAGTCAGAAGGAATCCAAGGACTTTTCTCTCTCAATCTCAGCTTCTCTCTACATATCTGTGACATTGTTTTATTTTTCTACGTATCAGCTTTCTCTGCTATTGGCTCCAAATTCTGGAAAGTGTCCACTTCTCTGCCTCTCTAATTTTAGTTTTGGTTTTTGTTGCTGCTGTTGTTATTTGTGGGTTTTGGGTTTGTTTGTTTTTTTTTTAAATATAGATCCCTCCATTCAAAGATAAGTCTAGAAAGAACTGGCATCACTCAAGCTTACTTCCAAACTCCTGATGAATGGCTCCTGATTGGCCTAATTTGGGGTCCACCCAGCAGTGATCTGAGTACACAAATGACTACTGAAAATGTGCCTCCCTGAAAATATTTCATCAAGAGACCAGAGGGATAATTTCCAAAGTAGAAGGAGGTGCCATTGTGAGCTGAGCGTGTACCTCAAGAGGGTGTATGGCATGTCTAGACCCCACAGGACCCCTGCAAGGTAGCAAAGTAGAAATCACATCCCATTTCACAGATGTGTATAATGAGAGTCTTGAATTCATTCTTTCAACAAACACTTATTAAGTGCCAACTAAGTGCCAGGCATGGAGCTAAGTGCTGGGGAATGACAGTTTTTAACTTGTAAAGCTTGCTTTCTCTCAGAGATTATAGTCATCCAGTAAATCATCATATAACAAATATGTAATCTCAGTTTTTACAGGGGCTACAAATAAGGGCAGGATTTATGAGAACATATAACAGGGGGAATGGACCTACCCTGGGAGTAGTTGTGGGGGCATGAGAGAAGAATACCTTATGGAAGTGAATTTGATTTGAGCTCTGAAAACTCAGTAATGATGAATGGATGAGAGAGCAGTCCAGGAGCTTTCCAGACAGATGGGACATCACGAGAAGTCAGAAAAAGAAACATGGCCAGTGTAGACAGAGTCCTAAAGAGAAGATGGGGAGAATGGTATACCACTAGCAAGTGCCAGAATATGAAGAGTTTAAAAATGTTGTTCTTGAAGTGCAATGGATAACCACCGTTAAAGTCTTTCAATTGGAAGAGTGACATGATCAGGTTTTGTGTTTTATCAAGTCACTAGTGCCGTAGTGTGGAAAATGGATTGAAGGAGGACAAGAGTGAATGTAAGGAGAGTAATGCAGAGGCTATTTCAGTGTCTCAGAAAAAAAAGAAGATAGGAGCGGGGATAATGGGAATGAGTGAAAAAGAGACAGAATAGCACAAACTATCTTCTTATTTCACTTTGTGTAACTAGTTCATTTAACAGACCAAGGAAAAACCACTGAGATCCAGGGGCAAAGGTTGAGCTGGAACTTAAATCCATGCTGCCTGACTCCAAGTTTTATCCCATCCTATGTGACTAGGGAAAGGTCTGAGATAATATCTATTTTATTATTTATGATCATATAATGACACAGAGCTGGTGAAAAGGTAAATAATATGCAGTACAGTGTTTAATAATAGTCAATCAAGAAGGAAAGAAAAATTATATCCTGGGACAGAAAATATTGAATTCAAATGTGAAAGACAAAATATTTTTCATTCCCTCAATATTCTCTTCATTGCTGCTGTATTTACTTTACTATAAAACATTATGTGTACACACAGATTTCTTACAAAAAGAGATACCACTTTTTTCTACTTAAAAAACAGCTTTCTTTCCCAGCTTTTAAAACTAAGGGTGTAGATGAAAGACTGAGAAAAAAATTGTTTGCCAACCTACAGGAAATCCAGGAGCGGGCAGATGCAGGAGCACACACCATATCTTTTATTTTGCAGCAGTAGCCAAAGTTTTCATCTCTTCAGGAATCTGCTCAGAAAATCTCCTGAACTCCAGCAAAAACTATCCCACTCCTGAACCCACTATCAGAGGGAAGCTGGTGAAGTTGAAGCTGCAGACCCAAGGGACCAAGAAAGAGAAATCCTGAGTTCTCCCAAATGCTCATCCTCCCTTTAGAAGGTGGCAATACTTCTTGATTATGTGACCTTGGGCAAATTACCTCAGCTCTTGGCGCCATAGTTTTCTCAGTACTATTTGAAGATACAAAAATTACTTTCCTTATAAGGTTGTGTTCAAAATATAATGGGTGCCCAATGAATGAATATTGAAATGGAGAGGAAAAATATGATTTTTAAGTTCCTGATTATTTTACAGCTCAGAAAATGAGCATTACACTACATACAACATACCATAACTCCAGGGGAAAACATGATTAAGATGTGGTCACCAGTTCCCCTCTTTACATTCTCTCTTGACCAGTTTCAATAAGGTATCCATCTTCAACTTTCCAAAATAGGTCCTACCAATGTCACCAGTACCTGCGTTTTGATAAACCCAGAGGTCAATCCTTGGTCCTAACCTCACTTGATCTATCAGCAGCATTTAACACAGGTCATTATTCTGTGTTCCTTGGAACGTTCCCTTCACTTCACCTTCTTAGGATACCGTTCTCTCCTCTCCTCTCCACTTACTTCCTTCTTTGCTGGCTCATCATCATGCCCTAGGTCTCTAAAAGTTGAAATGTTTTAGGGCTCCTTTCTCAGATTTCTTCTACTTTCTATCCATGGTTACCCCTAGCTGATGTCATCCAGTTACATGGTTTCAAATTTATCTGTAGCACTTTATAGTTGTACATCTCTAAGTCAGGTTTGTCCTCTGAACCCCAGACTTGTGCATCCAACTGTTAACTTGACATCACTGTTTGACTGGCTGACAGGTATCTCAAAATTATGAGTTTCAAAATTGAACTTCTTATTCCCACCACCTCATAATCAGGCTCCTCCCACAGTCTATCCCCTCTTAGAAAATGTCAACTCTGTTCTCCCAGTAGTCATCTTTGATTCTCCTCCTTCTCTCACACTTGGAATCCATTCCATCAGCCAACCTCTGTTTCTATCTACAAACTATATCAACTCTTCACCAACTTACCTCTCAACCAAGCCAGTATCATCTTTTTCCTTGATCAATGGAAGAGTCTCTTAGCCTGGCTTTCTGGGATCCCTTCCCCCCACCTTGTCTCTTTCTGTCGATTCTCAACACAACATAATAATTTCTTAAAATGAAAATTTAATCATGGCAAACCTCTGCCCAAAGTTCTCCAAGATTAGTCCATTTCACTTACAGTAAAAGCCAGATGCCTTTACGAGGACCATGAGGCCCTCTGCTCTGATACTTGCCCCGTCTCCACTCAGCTCACCCTCTTCCTTCTGCTTCAGCCTCACTGGCTTCCTTGGTCTACCTCTGCCACGGGGCTCTGAGTTTCCCACTCTCCATATGACATACCCCTGCCTTGGCTTCAGATCTCTAATGAAATCCCCCAGTATGGCTTCTCTAACCACCCTCAATAAAATTCCATCTCCCCCTTAACTGTCTGTCCCCCTCCCGGATTTATTTCCTCCACAATACTTTTTTTTTTACTATTTCATATACTGCACATTCATTAACATGTTTTCTCCTATTACTGGAATTCAGTCTCCACGAGGACTCCATTACCTCTAACTGTAGCTACCAGACCCGTCTCTGGCATACATAAGACACACAAATAAATATTTGTTAAATAAACAAATACATTAAGAATGCTGCCCCTGCCCTGGTAGACCCCACAGGTTTTGTTCAATAAGTTCAGCTGAGGTTTTTGAGCACCTACTCAGTGCCAGACCTGGTTCTTGGAGCTGGGGATGTATAAATTAAGGAAACATGGTTTCATCCCTCTAGGAGCTGAAAGCACCCAAAATGCAGGGTCTGAGAAAAGGCTTGCATACAGGTAGCTAATTTTATGAAGTGACCCAGAAAATAGGGGTAGAGTACTAGGAAGAGTGAAAGAGGGAGCCAGCAAAAGCTAATATGAGTGCGTGGTATCAAACTGGTCGCTCTGTGGGCACCTGGAGCTCACATCTGCTCTGCCCCTCTGAGAAGTGGTATAGACCATGTCTCAGAATTATGGACCTGAGAGGCAGAGGAAGGGGGACTCCAGCCTCCAAACCCCTTTTCCCCACTGGGTAAGGGTCACCTATGGCTTGATAACACCCTCCTGCTTCCAGGGTGTATATGGGTGAGTGCCATGAGCATTGAGAAGCCCCCAGGAGAAAGCGAGAAATGCCCAGTGCAGATGAACAGGGCAAGGCTGGCTTCCACCTGAGTGCCGCTGGGCCACAGCAAGGGGCTAGGAAAGGAGTAAGGTAGAGCATGTGAGGCATGCAAACAACAAGGAAAACAAGCAACAATACAAGAGACACTGCATTATGTGCTTCAGGTAAGTAAAAATAGAATGCAGGGATAGAATAAGGCAAAAAGGTTGATCACAGCCTGAATGTAAGGGAAAGCTTTGAAGTTGTAGCGTAGTTTTAGTAGGACATTGAAAGATGGGTAGAAGATAGACTATCTTTTGAATTAATTTTCAGCTATTTTAATGAATAAGAAAAGGCATAGGGAAAGGTTAGTAACATATTCATTTCACTCATTTCAATTCAACACTCATTCTAAAAAGCAGGCAGTCGCAGCTGAACCTACGTAGGGCCTGGGGCATAGCAGGGGCTTAAAAATATTTCATGAATGATTATAAATCAGAATATAGCACAGACTACGAGGGCTAGAGAAGAAGAGTGAGAAGGGAAAAATAGTTCCCATTTAATTGCATTTACAGTCCAGCTGGGAGAATATAATTTTTGCATATATTTTTACAGACATGACACATTAAATAATTGTATGCTACTTAGTAATTCCACCTCTTTCTCCTCTACTTTCTAGTCTTTAAATACCAGATGCTATTTACTCAGCTACCAAGTAGACCCTTAGGATGGCCTTTCTGAAAAGTTAGTATGGTGTAACACTGAAGCAGGCGGTTTGCATGCGTTTGGATTACCTGGTTATGGTAGATATACACATCAAAGGATGTTCTAGTCGGACTGTGTGCTGCTATAACACATTACCATAGACTGGGTGGCTTAAACAACAAACATTTATTTTTCATGGTTCTGGGAGCCGGAAGTCAGAGATCAGAGTGTTAGCCTGGTCAGGTTCTTGGTGAGGGCCCTCTTCCTGGTTATGTCCTCATATGGACTTGCCTTATATGTACATGCAGAGAGAGATCTCCTGTCTCTTCCTGTTTATTAGAGCATGAATCCTATCATGAGGGCTCCATCCTCATGACTTCGTCTATACCTAATTACCTCCCAAAGGCCTCATCTCCAAATACTATCACATTGGGACTTAGGGCTTTAACATATGGATTTGGGGAGGACACAAACTTTTAGTTTATAGAAAAGCCTTTGCCAGTATCTTCCTGTATTCCTTATCAGATTGCAAATGTGGAATCTAAGCATAGGTGAAAAAGGTCAGTGGATGTAAACGGTCTTCAGAAAGTGGGAATTTGGACTGTGATAGTGAAAGAGGTTCTGGACAAAGTGGTTCATAAGTCTTGCTTAGATAGGAAAGTCGGATCAAGGTTGGAGGATCAGAGAACAACATTATAGGAATGGCTGCTAGTCCCAGACTCAGTGATGGACACTAAGGTACAAACGAGTTAGGGTCTTTATCCCCAAGGATTTTAGTGTAGAGTGAGCTTGCTGCTAAATGAACGTTGGAGTTTAGGGATGGGAAAGTTGGAGAAAGGATAAGGTGATGCATTTGACCCCTTAAAAACTGTTTTTTTCCACCAATACTTTGCCTAAAGTATTGGTCTGATAATTTTGAAAAGGTATACTAGATCTACTAATATAGAGCTATTGCACCTGTGTGCAATTCTATCGTAAACTGCATTTGTAATACAAATAGGTTTTTGCTAGGTTAACATGTATACCACTCTTTTTTTCAAAATGTTTGTTCTGAGTACTATATATACCCAGTATTATGGATGGGCAGGTGGATGAATAGGTATATGATAGATAGATAGATAGATAGATAGATGAATGTACATTCCTCAACTTCAAGATGTTCCCAGTCCAGTCGTAGAAGCCAGTGTAATAGTCTACACCTAACTCTCCTATAATGTGGTAGTTCTCTAGTAAAGATATGCACCGAAATTTGAGGGACAAGGAAGGAGCTCAAAGATTGTTCTTTGAACTGTGGGGAATGGATCTTGGATGTTTTCAGAGAGGAATTGACTTTTGGACACAGTCTTTCAAGGGGAGAGTTTCAACCTATGGAGATGCGGAAGAGTCATTTCAAAGAGAGGGACAACAGAACCAAAGGTCACCGGTGAATGGTGTTTTCAGGAATGCTCAGTGGGCAGTGATATGGCTGGAAGTGGCTGCAGGATTAGATCACAGCAGGGGTGGGGATGGGGCTTGGTAATGCTTGTAGGGGTGAGACTGCAGCTTGTAGGGGTGAGACTACAAAGGCCTGACTAAGAGGCCAGGCTAAGGAGCTTGGCTTTCATGTTGTTGGATTGGCAATTCCCGTTTCTCAGAAGATGCCCCTCTAGAATAGGTTCCAAAAAAAATAATAAATTTGAAAAATTCTTTATGTTTTGGAGGTCCTGGTCGCACATCAGCTTATTAAACCTGCTGGAAAGTAAAAAAGCTTTTTAACTTAGTTTAATTCCAGCATTTTCCAAAAAGCTCTAAAACATACAAATATTTATTTCTTCCCCTCTCAACATCTCTTTGAATCTCATGGAACATCATTGCAGGGAATTCTTTGGAATGGAAGTGTTTAAGCAGGGAACTGGTGCGACCAATTTTACCTTTTTAAAATATCACTCTGTTTACAATGTGAGGCCTGGAGAGGAAGCCTTTAATTTGGAAATAAGGAGATGGAATCAGAAGCTGTCATTGCGCTTTACCTGGAGAGGGTGAAGTGGGGATTGGGCACCGGTGACAGAAGTGAGTAAAGTGGGAAGTGGGAGCGAGTCGTAGGAGAGACTTGTGAGATCGGGCGACTTCGGCTCTGGGGACAAGGGGAGAGGTGTCGTGAGCCACTCACATTCTAGTCTGTGGAATTGGTGCAACGTGTGCCATTTCACAGAATGAGCAGCAGACTTGGAAAGGAAGATGCTGGTGGCTGACAAGTTCTCTCTAAGGCCCTTGGAGTTCAAGCTGCCTGTAGAAAAAGACATACTGAGAACCTTCCCCTTTCTAAAAAAATGTACCCTGTGGTCTCAGCCCTGGAAGGCTCATTCTGCCACGCCCCCCTCTGCTCTGCTCTCCACACCTCCCTCTCCAGCTGCCCCGAGCTCATGGCCCTTCTCCAAGCATGCCAAGCACATTCACAACTTCGTCCATTTGCTTCCGCTGTTCTCAGTCCACAGCGACCTTCCTGCCGTCATGAGTTAGGAATTGTATTTAACTGGTAGTAACAGAGGCCCAGTTACAGTGGCTTGAAAATGTAAGAGTTTATTTTCAGAAATTAAAAAAAAGTTAAGATGATGCACAGTCCATAGATTGTTTTTGACCTCACAAATTTACCAGGAACACCAACTTTTCTATCTCTCTATCCCCAGTCCTTAGCAAGTAGCCTTTATCCTCAAGGACACAGAGTGGTTGATGGAGCTCCAGTCATCACATCCACATCTTAGAGAGAAAGAAGAAGCAAAAGAGACCAAAAAAAAAAATCACGTTCATATCTCATTGACTATACCTATATGGGAGCTGGCTGGGAAATATAATACAGTCTTGTACTGTAATAATTGCTGCCTAGGGGGAAAAAAAGTAGGAGGGGGTAAATTTTCTATTTAAAAGAAAGAAGAAAATGCATACAGGAGGGCAATCTCTGCCACATTGAACTCCACCTTTTGCAGCTCTGCTCAGGGTTGATCCACCTTCCAATCAACCACCACCTTCTTGAAGGGAACTTCTCAAATTGCCCTCATGCCAGAGCAGCTCTTTGCTTCTGGAGCACATACATTGCCTTCTGTTCAGCACTTACTTACGTCATGCTTGCTTTACCCTCTCTTGTTCAGGCTCATTTCTGCCGGCTCCTTTCAGCTAGATCACTTTTTATTAGTCTCTGCGTCTTCTTTTGACCTCTCTGAACCACAGGGTCTGACCACACCTCTGGCCTCTTTTAGGAACTTAGAAGTTGAGTGTCACCCATGGTGCTCTTTCTTTAGTGTACGTCAAAATCATCTGGAGGGCTTGTTAAAGTACAGATGGCTGGGCCCCACTCTGAGTTTCTGATTCAATAGATCTTGGTATAGGGCCTGAGAATATGCATTTCAAAAAGTTCCCAGTTGATGTTGATGTTGCTGGTTGAAATTTCTCACTTTGAGAATCTTTGCCGTAGAGGTCTTCTGCAAAGTCTTTTCTCTCACTAGATCCCAGGTACTTTCTTAATCCCAGGCTGGCTAGCTGTGTACCTATCTCCTTGCCCACAGTCCCCATCTTTTCCTCTTCTCTGCACTCTAACTATTTTGCTGTAAAAGCACCCCAAATAAGTTGAGATGAGCCTTGTGTTATAAATGGTAAATGGGCTGATGAAAGTCAAGGACATAGTCTGGATTAATCACACTCTGTATAGCTACCCAGCCTTGTCTAGCTCAGCCTTTGCCACCACGACCTTCATGGTACCTCTCTTCTTCTCTCCTTTCTTTCCACCGTGCTTAGACAGTCTCGTGCTACCGAATCCCCAGTCTGCCTGCAGAGTGTTAATTCTTTTCTGGGCATGAAAAATGCCCCTCCATTGCTAGGAGAACTGCTAACGCCACACAAATCGTACCAGTGATGTTTGTGAAATATTTCACTTGAACTAAAAGATTTTTTCCAGGCCAGTAATTATTGTCATTGACATTTAGATAAGTTGGCTCTTCCCTGCTCTGTATCACTCTGCGTTCCATTCACTCAGAATGGAGTAATAGGGGGAGGACTGAAGAATCTCAACCCAAATATTCTTTTTTTTTTTTTTTTTTTTTTTTTTTTTGCGGTACGCGGTCCTCTCACCGCTATGGCCTCTCCCGTTGTGGAGCACAGGCTCCGGACGCGCAGGCTCAGCGGCCATGGCTCACGGGCCCAGACGCTCCGCGGCATGTGGGATCTTCCCGGACCGGGGCACGAACCCGTGGCCCCCACATCGGCAGGCGGACTCTCAACCACTGCGCCACCAGGGAAGCCCAACCCAAATATTCTTTGCTAACAAAGCCGACCACTTCATTTAGGATGGGTTTTATATTCATTGCAGCTAGATACAGCCAGACGCCCTCCCCCCTCCCCCGCCCCTGCCTTCCTCTTCTGGGGCCCATGATGGTCCTGAGCCTTTTGACTCCTCAGTGACCCCAGTCAAAAGAACTTTCGGTCCTGCTGCTGCTCGTGAGCAAGAATGACTCATTTGGGGGCTCCAAAACTGCATGGTTGTCCTGTGTGGCTCCCTAACTCCTCCCCCTGGGCTCCCTAACTCCTCCTCCCATCTGCTGTGACCAGATCTGGAATCAGGGACCCCAGAGTCAAGCTTTGGGCACTCCCTTTGCTCTTAAAACACAACAAACCTAAATCCCCTCCCAGATTTCTCCAATATGGAGATCTGTATACTGTGTCTACCACTTAACATTTTTTTTCCCAAGCGGTTACCAAGTGTGTCCTTATCTGAAAGCCTAATCTAGTGGTATGCAATGGGCTTTGCAGGTAAAATGAGTTCCGATGTTATATATGTCGGGGGCAGCAGGTTGAGAAAGTGGAGAATTCAATTTGAGCTTGCAGAGTAGAGATGGCCGTGCGCAAGGCTTTAGCGGCCAGCTGGCGTCACAGGGAGCAAGCAGACCCTTCAAAGGTGCTTGTGCAGCTCTTGTGGGTCTGACACTTTACAGATGTGACTGGTGCACAGGGCCACCTGCCTGTGAGCATAAAGGGCAGTCTCATTAGCTTCTAATTGCCCACAGGAGAATGGGTGACTTCATGACCCAACCCCAACTCATTTTATCCACATTAAATTTTCAGTGGTTCACTTTCTGTTTCGTATTTTGGAAGTATTCAAATCTACAAAAAAAAAGTTGAAAAAATAGTACCTTTTTTTTTTTTTACCTAGTTTCACTAATCATGAACATTTTGACATATTTGCTTTAAACATCTCTCTCTCTCTCCCTCTCTGTTTCTCTCTCTCTCCACACACTACACACACATGCACACACACACATACTTTTTTTTCTGAAAAATTGAAAGAAGTTGTAGAGTTCAAATCAGGTCAACCCCTCCTCTCTCTAGAAGCCTCTACTCACTACTGAAGTCAACCACTGGCTAAAAATAAGACCCTTTCACAGCGTGATGTGAAATCGTTTTCCTGGCCCTTGCACTCCATGGGAAGGGGCTGGAAACTGCTTCGTGGAGTTTGAGTCTTGCGTCTCTAGGCCAGTCTGACCTTTCCGCTACTTCTCCTAAACATTAGGAAGAACTCACAGAAGTCATGTCTGCTGGGATAGTCGAATGACTAAGTAATTTGTCACCCATACCAGGACACTTTGAATATTCAGCAAGATCATTCCTGGTTAATGGAGAAGTAAGGTCACTCTCAGGCCACAGCACCTTTTGTGGTCACAAAGCAGTAAGGTCAGGAGCCAGGAGATGTGTGGGTTCAAGGTTGAACTTGACCATTTTATCAGTTTGTGGCCCTGACCACATTTCCCACCCAGGCCTCGTTTCTCCGGGCTCTTGCAATATTGCAAACAAAACAAAGCAAAAACATACTTGTTAATACATTTTGAACACTCTGAAATGCTAAACAAATGTTAAGGAGACTTTCCATGGAGATTCACGCATTAGTCAGCCAAGCAGCCTGACTCTATTTTAGTTTAATATATGCTATAATGTCGAGCACTGTGGTGAGGCCTTTGCCATTTTCATGGAACTCCCCTGCCGTTCCCTACCTCTTCACCGTTTTCATGCTATTTTCTCTTCTGAAATACCCTCCCTCATATCTTTGCCTACAAATCGACATCCTGCTGAAATATCACCTCCTCTAGGAAACCTTCCTGGGTTTTCACTCGCAAAGAGACGTTTCCTGCTCCAAATACCCATGGCACCAATGTTCTGCTGTTGAGAAAAACAGCCTCCTGGTTACAGGTATTTTTCTGTATGAGGCATCTTTCACATGAAACTAAGGAGTCCTTGACAGCAATAATCACACCAGTTTTGTCTTGCTTTATCTTTATCCCTGCACCTATGCCATAGCCTTGCAAATACTTAGATTACAGATGTTTGTCAAGTATCTCCTAGCTTTAAGTAACAGAAAGCAGGCTCAAAATGGTTTAAATCATAAGGAAATTTATTATCTCATGGAACTAGAGGGAAAAGGTAAGGAAGGCCTCTAGGGAAGGTCCACCAGGGTTTCTGCTTTGCCCTCCTCCCGTTAAAGGCCACAGACCTTGCCAACAGAAACTAGGGATGCACATTTCCTAGTTTAATTTAGCACACCCAGAAAGAGAGGGGAAACCTTTTCCCTATCCAAGGATTATAGTCCCATCCTTCAACCAACTTGGGCCAGTTTAGCTGATCTATGTGTGTGGGGGCCAATAGCAGTTGCTAGGGGAATGCCAGACTTTTATTTATTCACTTTTTAAAAATAATGCCATGCTTTTAAAGACAGGATTGGGAAACAGTGTAGGTGGAATTACCATGGTGGATCTAGAATGCCAGCATTGTCCAACAGACATTTCTGCAGCGAGGAAACACTGTGTTTTTCATTGGGCAATAGAGCAGCCACTGGCCACACGTGGTTATTATGTATATGAAACCTACAGGTACAACTGAGAAGATAAAGATTTGATTTTAACTAATTGTAACTAATTTAAATAGCTGGTGGCTACCATGTTGGACAGAGCAGGAGAGTGATCAACATGCAGCCTGGAGCTGGGGATAGAGTCAGATTTTCTGAGTCACATGGGCTGCAGTGGGCAGAGGGGAGATGTGAGTGAAATTTAGGCCCTGCTTGGAAAGAAGAGAGGGAAGTAAGTTCCGATTAGACAGGCAGGTCCTCTAAACCAGCGGTCCCCGACCGGTTTTGTGGAAGACAATTTTTCCGGGGGCGGGGGCGATGTAGAGCGGCAGATGAAGCTTCCCTCGCTCACCCACCACTCACATCCTGCTGTGCGGCCCGGGTCCTAACAGGCCGAGGATAGGTACTGGTCTGCGGCCCGGGGTTTGGGGACCCCTGCTCTAAACCCTTGCTGCCCAGAGTGTAGTCCATGGACCAAAGGCATAAGCATCACCTGGCAGCTTGTTCAAAAAGCAGAATCTTAGGCCCTGTGTCAGGTAAACTGAATTGGAATCTATTTTAATAGGACTGCAGTTTCTTGGTATATAACCCGTGCTTTGGCATAAAGACTTAACAATCTAAAGGACCTGGATTCCCAACCTGGCTCTACCATTCACAGACTGCTAGTTAGGCAACCCACTTAAGCTCCCTGAGTCCCAATTTCCCCATCTCTAAAAATGGTCCATCAAAAGTTGCCTCACAGGGTTATTGTGATTATTTTCGAAATGAAATGCTGTGCATGAAATGCTTAGCACAAGCAGAGCATCTAATATACGCTCATTAAATCATGGTTTTGCTGACCTCTCTTCTAGGAGAGAGTACATCTGCTGCATGGAAAAATCCCCAGTCCTTTCCAAGACTGCACATCATAGATGTTCAATAATGTGGGTTGGAACAATACAGAATAAATGATGGATTGAATGAGTGATTAGGAAATCCAGTGCCTCACAAATCACAGATGGGTCAATAAGTATAATAACAAATTATGTTAGTGAAAAATACAATTATTTCACATGTAGCATCAGGCTAATATTTGATTTTTCCATTTTGAGTTAAATAATTTCTTACCTTGATTCTTTTGCCTAGAACTTCATTCTTAAAGGGGACAAGAAGGTACTTTTTTTTTTTTTTTTTCTACAAGATCATTCTCATTGCCAGGCTGTTAGTTTGCAAAGCATTGCACATGCCCTCTACATGTGTGCCCCTGCCCTGGCTATCTTTGGAAGCATTTATGAAAGGAGAAGGACGCTCGTGTGTCCCCACCACACATTCAGCACTTAGCTATGTGCTACCTGGTAGCAGCCCTCACATATCCTGAGTTTTCTCAATTAACCAGAGTCACCAGAGAGATTGCTTAAATTTTCAGGCATTTTGCATCATTCTCCCAAGTAGACTGATCTTCCCAGCCCTTCATAGCCAGACTAGGTCTCCCAGCACCTCCTCTGGCCCGTCCTTGTAAGATAGATAACGTTCCACTTTGCAGTTACGTGCCCTGTACCTCCTTGTTAAGCCCAGTAAGCTGAGAACTACTGTGGATGGCCTGGGGCCTGGGGATGGGAAAGAGAGCAGATCCTGCCCCAGGTGACTGGAGTTGTTCACCACCTTTGCTGTAGACCTGAGTTATGATTTTGATCTTGGGTGACTTAGGTCATCTCTGATCCCCCATGTTCTTATCTGTAAAAGGGACCAAAACAAACAAACAGTTTCACAATATGTAAAATTTAAAGCATTATAAAAGTGTAAGACATTATCTGTTTCTATTCCTTACTGTCCTATCTAGCATCCACTTATTCCTACATTCATTTATTCATACACATTGATTGTCCATCTACTGTGGAGGCGATTCCAAACAATGTACCAGGGTTACAGAAATAACAAAGGGCATAGTCCCTGACCTCAAGTAATTGACAATCTCAGACAAGACATAAAAAACTGTGAGCACAGAGATAGGACCAACTAAGGCAACATGAGGCAGTTAATAAATGCTTTTATGAGGTGAGTCTTGAGAGCTGAGTAGAAATTACCCAGACAAATAAGGGTGGAAAGATTCCAGACAGGAGGAAGAGCAGTGTGTTCACAACAAATCTTACTGTTGTTTTGCTTTGTTTAAAGAGAAGTATAAAGCTTATTGCCTACTTTAAATAAAACTCAGGAAGTATAGACCTTTCATTGCAGACGAAGCTTTTTTGTCTGTAACATGGTCTATTTAGTTCACTTGACAACTGACGGAAGTGAAATTCAGAAAAGTGCACCAGCATCCTCAAGTTACACAGGTTGTTACTAGCAAAACTGACCTCTACGAACACCCATTCAAGCCCTCTCTCCCTCCCATAGTGCTGTCTCTCTGACCCAGGGGCCACGTGATGATTTAGCATTCCTAGTAACCCTGACACGTTTGTCAGCACCAAACACAAATGAACAACCAGCACCTCTCCGCTGGACCCAGGTAATTTGCCAATAGGGTCTGTGTATGGATGTTTGCTATGAAGAAGAATTTTAAAACTTAGATCTGGGAGTTCTTGGCATTGTCCCACCTGGCACCCTGACTCACTTAGCTTCCCAGAACTCGTAGGCTTAAGGAAAACTTAGTTAAAATCAAGTCAACAGAGAGCTCTCTGAGAAAATAACAAGACAACACAGAAGTAAATTAGGCTTTTTATCTTTCTCTCCCTTTTTGCTGTTCTGTCATCCTCAACCCAACCTTTGATTCATCTGCATAATGTATATATACATTTGAATCGGAGAAAGATATCCCGAAATCTAATTCAATTACCACCAAAGCATCCAAAAGCTTGAAGGAATTTCAAAAGGTAACAGACAAAGGTCAGCTTTAACATTATGCAGAAATCCATGGGCAGTCTTCCTTAAACAAAAAAGAGAGTTTATTGGGAATTCCCTGGCGGTCCAGTGGTTAGGACCCCATGCTCTCACTGCCGAGGACCCGGGTTCAATCCCTGGTTGGGGAACTAAAATCCCACAAGCCGCAGTAGTGCATCCAGTCGATCAATCAGTCAATAAGCAACAAGGATATATTTTTTTTTTTAAAAAGAGAGAGAGTTTATTAAAGTTGATGCTTAAATATCTGCCGTAATGGAATAGTTTATATATATATATAAATATATATATGTGTGTGTATATATACATATATATATATATATATATACATATATACTTAATTGCAAGTTTCTTTATTTTCTGACTGTGTATAAGCCAACCAAGATGAATAATATTTTGAAAACTTAAAAATTTATCTAATTATGATGACATGATAGTAGAAGGTGGGCCGGAATTATTGCTAGACATGAAATTGCAAACCTGGCCATGAGGCCCTGTGCCAGAGATAACAACTTGTGTGGGGTGGTGGGGTGGAAGCGCCCAGTATGATGTTGAGCTCATATTGGTCTATGCCTATTAATTTTCTACATTGATTGCTAAGACCTCCCTCTTAGCCTCACTTTCCCCATCAATAAAATGGAGGTACTGCCTGTTCCTTCCATTTTCCAAGTGATTATAAAAATCTCACGATCTGGTGTATGTTTTAAAATATGAGTTCAAAATGCAGGAGCTGATGGTGTTATCTGCCATTTGGGTTGGGAGGAGGATGGGCAAGGTGTCGTGAGCTATTTCAGACTGAGTGGCCAGGAAGCCCTCTCTGAGGAGATGACGTGTGAGCAGAAATCCAAACAGAAGGAGTCAGCCATGGGTAGGACCGAGCGTGGATATTCTAGGCAAGGAGACCAGCAAGCACGGAGGCCCACAAGACACTTATGAGCGAGACACCAATGAAAAACCAAATGCTGGTCACTGGCATAATGAGAACACAGTGAGGAAAGAGGGAGGTAAAGTCGGAGAGGCCCACAGAGCCATTCGTGAACGATGGGAACTTACTCTAAGGGAATGGGAACCCACTGGGGGATTGAAGCCAACATTTTCACTTACTGTGTAACCTTGAACAAGACTGTGAGCCCAGAGATGGATCCAACTTCTCCAAGCTTGCTTCTTCTTCTATAAAATGGACATACTAGTGCCCATGTTGAAAAATTATGTTGAGAATTACATTCCCTCTTCTGTATAGCATATTCAGTATTTGACTCCTAACAGGTACCATACCTATTACTGACTGCTATCGCTGCTGTGGTTGACAATGTCACCATTATCATTATTATTATCTGATCTCAGTTAACTCGGGGGTAGCTATTGATAAGAAGGAGGGGTAGCAAAAGAGACAAGGCCAATATTAGTACCACAAAGTTATATTTTATTTCCATAAATGAGATAAATAGCCTTATTTTTCTTTGTTCATATATTTCATTTTCCTTGTAGTCACAGGTCTATCATAGCCTCAGACGTTAGATGCTCCTGTTCAAGCTTATGTTGGGAAGTGACTGGCTTCAGAATAGTTCAGTGCTTGTGTCTCCAGGCCCGTGAATCCAGGGGTCAGGCAGGGAGCTGCTCTATCAGAGTGTGGGGCAGGCACCCCGATCGCAATCCAGGAGGTCAGGCAGCCCTTCTGGAAGCTGCCGGGGCTGATAACTGGTCTCGGATGTGGATAGTAGGTATTTTGACTCATCTCTCTTGAAAATAACAGCAATAGAACAAAACACATTTACTGCAGCTGCTCTCTCCCTATGGCTTGTAGAGAGGATGCCAGCAAGCCTTGGTCTGACTTAAGTGGGAAAACCAGAGAAGTGAGCTGGAGGTGTTCCAGGTCTAATAACTACTCAAACATGCTTTGTAGATCCCGTGCTTGCCTTCCTCTTATTCTCAGAAGAAATGCATGGCGTTCTCCTAATGTGGGCATAGCAATCTTTACTAGTAATCCTACAGTCTGCCTGTCTTTCCTCTTCCTCAACTTTTCTCTCTCTTCCTCCTTTTCTGCCTCGTTCTCCCTCTCTTTCTCTTCCCCTCCTTTCCTGTCACTTTCTACATTTTTCCTTTATCTCTTCTTTCCTTTTCTTCTTTGTCTTTCTGTCAATGTGGATGTTGAATATCTATTGGTTCCAACTAAGAGCCAGAGATTTTTCTGGGCACTTGAGATACAAACACCAGCATCACTGGATAACTGTGGACACACAAGGAAGGATACATCCTATGATATGTGATTTTGTAGAAGCACAAAGGAAGATGGGTTGATCTTAATTGGGGCATCAGAAAGGCTTTCCTCTTGGATTTGTTTTGGCAGTTAAGTAGACTGACAGAGACAGATAAAGACATAAAAGGCATTTTCAGCCAAGGAAACAGCATGTGCAAAGGCACAGAGTGTAGAAAACCAGGATGCATCAAGGGAAGGCTGCAAGGAGGGGGCTTTTCAAGCCATGCTAAGAGGGATAGACTTCATGAAGGAGGAACTAGAGAGCCACTAAAGAATTTTAAGGGCAGACATGACATGATTAAATCTATGCGTTAGAAATATCACTCTATATAGTATGTGGTGTATGAAATGAAACAGGCCAATTAGGATTCTATTGGCTTTTCAGAATGAGAGCTGATAAATGTCTGAACCAAGCCAGTGCCATAGTAGATGGAGGAAAGGAGGCAAAGAGGAGAAATATATTAAAGTGGCAGAAGCTTTAAGAGGATACCTGCTTGGGTGGAAGGAAGTGGTGCAGTATGATTACAAACTTTCTGACCCTAGAATCTGATTGGATATTGGTAACATCCACTAAAATGGGGATGAGGAATGAGGATATTCTATATAGAGAAGGATAGACATTTTGGGTTTGAAGTACCTGTGGGACCTCAGTAAGCAGATAACTCTGGCAATCTCTGTTTCCAGATTCCTAATGGAGGGATTGCGTTTAGTTGCATTAATTTGGAAAACGTATGTAAATCTCCTAACGGTCTCTAGCACATAAACTCTTCTAAAATACCAGTTATCCCTTTCTTGTTCTTTTATATGCCCACGGTACTCTGTACTTTTTAAGGATCATCAGGGGCTGCATGTATGCCCTAAGAACTTTGGCAAAAGGGAAGTACATTGCCTCCTGGGAGTGAAACCATGAGATCAACCACACATAGAAGCTCAGAGCAGAGATATGCAGTAGGCACTCACTTGGGTCCTTGGCTGGCCTGATGAAAGGCCATCACATCTAAAGGGTACCTCTTCATGCGTTTTTCTTTATTAGGAAGCAGGCTTTGTTCCATGCATCGCTCCTGCCATTAATTCCAGAAGAAAGGTGAAGGCTAAGACCATAAAGGAGAAGAGATAGAGGATAGTGGGGCGGGGGGGAGTAGAGACCTTTCAGTTCTAGCATGGTGCCAAAAGGAGAAAGATTTGAGCTTCCTCGGCCAAATTAGTTATGCTGCCTGCCTTCCTCGAGGAGCCCTGGCCAAAGGGGAGGGTGTGGAGGGAAGACAGCAAAGAAGCCTCAAGGAAGCTATGGGAGAATAGAAGATGCAGCTTCTCTCCTTCCCTGCTGCATCTGGATGGTGTGGGGGGCAGGAGGGGAGGGAGCTGGAGAGCAGCAAGGAGAGAGAATGATGCCCAAAGCTCAGCTTCTCTGTACACGGTGCCGAATCAAATCTTGGAGACATAGTTTTAGATGAAGTAGAAAAGGTAGCTTTATTACTTTGCCAGGCAAAGGGAGACACAGTGGGCTCCTGCCTCAAAAAACTGTGTCCCCACTTGGAGAGGATAGTGAGAAGTTTTATAGTAATTGTTCAAAGAGGGCATGATCAGCTCATGGACATTCTTCTGATGGGTTGGTGGTGAGGTAAGTAGGAGTCAGCATCATCAGCCCTCAGGTTCCAACTGGTCTGGGGTCTACATGCTTGTGGGCAGCATACCATCATTAAATGTTAACTTCTCCCACTTGGAAGGGGTTTCAGTAACTGCAGAATAGTTCAAAGATATTGTTGCCTGTATCCGTTGATGGGGAACCAGGACCTTGCCCCAAGGCTGCGCTATTGTTTCCCTGGAGTGTTTGTTTCTCCGACTGTTTGTTTCTCCCTGGTCGCTCATCCCCTCACTTTCCTAATTAGTAACTGCTTGAAGCTGTCCATTGGAACTCAGGGAAGGTCATGGAGGCTGTTTCCTGTAATCAAAGAAATGGGGGACACAGAAAGGCTTTGTGCCCAGGAGTCCCACAGAGCCCTGCTCAGTATCAAGAGAAGCACACAGAGAAATGTCTCTGCATAGACTGCAGCAGTCCCAGGGGTTTCCAAATGTGCAGGGATACCAGAGATGTTGAGAAGATGGTGGACCCTTGTAGGTCTGTGGCCAGAATGAGGCTACACAGTCTGGGGGATCTCAAGACAAGAAGCAATATTCTAGCATGACAAATTTCAACAACGGTAGGTGCCAACATCATACTTAAAATAAAGACACACACACACACACACACACACACACACACACACACACACACACA
>NW_020837994.1:6994396-7033501 GCF_003676395.1 Aethalodelphis obliquidens | reverse complement strand
ACACACACACACACACACACACACACACACACACACACACACACACACACACTTTCTTTTAATTTTACTTTAAAGAAAAAAAAAAGGGACTTCCCCCGTGGTGCAATGGTTAAGACTCCGAGGTCCCAATGCAGGGAGCCCAGGTCCGATCCCTGGTCAGGGAACTAGATCCCACACGCATGCTGCAACTAAGAGTTTGCATACCGCAACTAAGGAGCCAGTGAGCCACAACTAAGGAGACTGCGAGCCACAAGTAAGACCCAGCACAACCAAATGGATAATAAACAAATAAATATTAAATTAAAAAAAAAAGACAGGTGCATAGAAACCAATTCAAACCAACCACACTAGTAAAAAACGAGTGAGGGCGTGACACCAACCAGAATGCCTCTTGTTGCTGCCATGACGTTACATGAGTTTCACCCTCACCAAGTTGCCAGGCTGGGGAGAAGAAGTAGGGAGGAGACCCTTTGGAGAAGAGAAACAGTTCCATCAGAGTGTTTGAATTTGATCCTACAGTCCCTCCAAAGAGAGTAAGTTTAGTGAAAAAAACCCACAATATCTTAAAGGGGAAAATGGTGATTATTGGTTTCACCCTTTCACCTCCTTCACCTCTGGGAATAAAAGTTTGTGAGAATACTTTGATCATTTATAGGAAAAAATAATAGCTCAGGAAAAATAGTACATTTTAGGAATAATGGGTACATTTTCCTGAGGAATAATGGGTACATTTTAGGCCCCTCTGTACAATCATGTAATCATCAAATTGCAATACAAATGGGAGATTATCAGCCCTGGGAGTACAGCGAAAGCAACATTTTAAGTTACAGACATTTTAGGTCACTCTGAGCAGTGATCTGAAAGGCAGTTGATTCCTGGTGTGGAGGTGGATGCATAGGAACATGGCCCCAGCACTCCATGTATTTCCGAACCCCTTGGCAAACCATCCTTACTGTGAAGAAATTGAACCGGGCTGTTTCCCGGTGCTCATCGGCATTCAGTTCCTCTGACTCCCTCATTCAGATTCCATGCCCACAAAGCCACCTCCTTCACTGTCTCTGGGCTCACCACGTTTGTCATCAGGAAGTAGTGTCGCAGTCACAGGTAGTTCAGATCCCATCACAGTAATGGTTCATAGTACACTCGCACGTCGTCCCTGATGATGATTTTGTTTCCCATGTAGCTTGATTCCAGGGACAGACGTCGACGACGACCCCAGTGCAAACTTCCTAATCTCAAGAAAGTGTTATTTCTCAAACTCCTCTCCATCTCTGCTATCACACTAGTCCATGCCACCAACCAACCTTCGCCTGGACAGCTGCATGGCCTCCTGACCTGAGGCCCTGCTTAGCCAAAGTGAAATTTTCAGACTTGACTCCGATCATGTTATTGTCCTACTCAAAATGCCCCAGCGGTTCACACTCAGAATAAATTCTGGACTCCTCCCTCACAGTCCACAAAGACCTTCATGTACGGCGCCTGCGCCCTCCGTCACCTTCACCCTCTACCATGTCATCCTCACTGTGACACCCCCATACCTGGCTCCTCGTGGGCTCAGAGACTTTGCCTTTCCCAAGGTTCTTCCCCTGGCATTTTAATTGAAGGCACACACCCCCCGCCCGCTTCGTTCAGGTGTTTCCTCAGGTGTCATCTCCTTTTTGTTCTCTAACAAGCCTTGCCTTCCCTGTTACTTTTGAACATAATATTCTACCTTATTTATTTTTTTCCAAAGCATTTATCACTGCCTCATATATTACATACTATTTATAGTCTTACTCTTTCACCATGGTTTAAGCCTAACAAAGCTTAAAGTTTACCACTGTGTCCCAAACTCTTGAAACAGTATTTGGCACATAAAGGGAGTTCAGTGCATGTTTATTGATTGAACGAATGAATGAATGAACAATGAAGGAAATCAGCTTTCTGATTCCAACGTTGATCTTCTGTACATATTAGTTAGATTTCTCTCGATGCAGAGTACTGTAAGGATACTGCCTCTAGGTCTTCTAAACCTTCAGCGAGATCCTGGAATATACCTAAGAGAAAAGTGGCTTCTATCTCTAGCCCTGGAGTGAAGATGGGTTTGAATCCCAGGACTTCCTAGCTGTGTGACTCTGCACATTACACTCTATCTCCTTGGGCTTCTGAAATTTTGTTTCCCCATGTGTAAAATGGAAACAGTAACAGTCCCTACTTCATAGGACTCATGTGAACATGAATAGAAGAATTACCAGGAGAGAATGGGGGCAGGGGAGAGATAAATTGGGAGATTGGGATTGATATATACACACTATTATATATAAAATAGATAACTAATAAGGACCTACTGTACACCACAGGGAACTCTACTCAGCACTCTTGTAATGACCTATATGGGAAAAGAATCTAAAAGAGTGGATATATGTATATGTATAACTGATTCATTTTGCTGTACAGCAGAAACTAATACAACATTGTAAATCAAAAATAATAAATAAATAATACATGTGAAGGCCTAGCCCAGCACCTGGCACAGAGTAATAGTGGAGATATAGATACACATATCTATTTTTTTAATCGTATGGTCTCTGTGAGAAGACTATTTACTAAGCACCAAACAGTGTCTTTCTTGTCCATCATATGACCTCAGAGTTTAGCTACTCAACTGAATTAACTCTCCTCATGTGTTCTTATCTTTCTCTCTTTTGCTTATAGGGACAATGGTGTTTAAATCTCCTCCTGTTTGCCTTTACTACTCTGTCATAAAAATGATGCATAATCAGAGAGCCGAAGAAAAGGTAGCACATTTATGCTGTCAACTTTGGACTCAGGTCTGAGTTTGAATCTCAGCTGTATGATTTACTATTTGGGTGACCTTGCACAAAATGGTCATCCTCCCTGGTCCTCTCCTTTTTCCTGTTTCAAACGTGAATAATACTAGCTACCTCTCAGAGTTGTGATAGGAATTAAATACAGGTAAAGCATCTATTAGGTGCCTGTAAACCAGCTTAACTTGCTACCACATTCAAGAATTCCAGGGATGGTTCTATGAATGGCAGACAAGTGTATGGTTAGGAGCACAGACTTTGAAGCTCCGTTGCCTTGGCTTAAAACCTCTGTCCAACACTCATCAGCTTTTGGAACTCCCATTTGAGTCACTTAACCCACAGGTGCCTCAGTTTCCTCACCAGTAAAAAGAGAATAGTATCTACATCACAGTGTAGGGCCAGCAATTAGTAAATTCTAAACACATCCACACACACACACCCATTTGTGGATATTAGTGAACATAATGTTTATAGTTGAAAAAGTGTTAATAAAAAACAAGAAGAAAAAACAATGATATTCTTATTCTTCTACATGCTGGAAACTCTCTTCCTTCATTTTTCCCCTGTGAAACCTCCTCCCTCCCTAATCATTCAGCCTATTTCATCTCTTTAATATCTCACTAGAAAATACATCTTTCTTCTCACATTCAATATTTCTTTGTGCCTTTATTAAGTGTAACTAGAGGCTCCAGTCTGCATGAATGATTCTTTATCAAATAAAGCTGGGTTACATGATACTCTTGGGAGCAAAAGCTGAACTTTGGTGTTTTAGTTTTTATCAAATCATATTTATTAAGGTCCTATGTTGCTGACAGTATGCTATTCTTAAAAAATATTCCAAATATAAAAAAATCCACAGCCCCATGTTGAGAGAGGCTTAAAGGAAATGCAAGAAAAAAAAAAGAAGAAAAAAGAAAACAACCCTTGTATTATAACAATGACCGTGCAGATCATTTTATTTGGTTTTAAAATGCCCTCCATGTGGTTGACATGTTATCTGATTAATCAATTGGGGAAAATTAAATGATGTGTTTCTGTATCTCCTCCCTAGCTCTGATTCTTCTAAAAGAACGAAACAAGGCAAGTCTTTTAATGTCCAATCATTGCAAGTTTTTTCTAAATTTAAATTATTATGAAGTACTACATATTTGCCAGTTGTTCAGAAGGTCACTAGGATGAGTAATTCCTTTTTAAGGTTGCAAAATAAGCATTGCCCATCATTCTTTTATTAAGTTTATGTTAAATGATTTTCAGAATATATCACTGTGTTAATTAAGCTGCCTGCAAACCTTGATTCTCATAAAAATAGCTATTTCTAGCTTATCTCTGGATGAGGAATTACAAACAGTTTTTTATGTGCTCAGAAATTGGTGTTTCTCTATCTTTTCATTTGCCAAGTGGTGTAGAGGGAACAATACAACCTTGGGGGTCATGGAGTTCTGGCTGTGAATCCTGACTCGCTACTCAATTAAGTGAGTTGCCTTGGGTACTTACTTGATTGCTCCAAGCTTTACTTTCTCCATCTGCAAAATGAATACATAATTCCTTACTTTGTAAGGTCGCTGTGAAAATTAAAGGTAATGATGTATCTAAAGTACCTAGCTCATAGAAGACAATTAATAAATGGTAGTTTTTTTTTAATATTTGCATACATTAAATTTTACATAAAAATGTAAATACCCACTTGCTTCCCAGGAGACCTCCTTTGCCGTAAAACACAATTACTCAATACAGCTAGTACGAAAGAAATGAAACAGCACATCTACGAAGGAGAAGAAAAATATTCCAACAGGAAGAACTAAGTGTTAAATGCAAACTCAGCTTCCAGGCAGCCAAGGCAATAAGCACGGTTCTCAGGAACTAACTGAGGGAGAATGTAATAACAAAGAGAGTAAACAACATCTTGGTAAAATAATCTAGACCAAGTTTAGCATGTGGATCCTGAAACAGCACAAAAAACCTTAGGAATAAATGACTGAATTACAACTTTATGAGAAACTAGAAGCATCTAGCGTCCTTTAGCATTTGATTTTGCCCATTTTATAGGTAAAAGAACTGAGTCTCAAAAGTTTAAGCAATATGCTCAAGATTACACTCTAGTAAGTGGCAGAGATGGGATTTTGACCGAGGATTTTTGTTTATTGCTTTTTTATGCATTTTATTTTCTTTTACCTTTGAGATTGTGCACAGAAATACATATATATATATATATATATGTATATGTATATATATATATATATATACACACACACATTAGTTTGGGGGGAACTACGTCTTAGAGAATGAAATTCAGTGTAGCTTTACCTTTCATTAAGATCCCTAGTATAGTGACATATGTTATCTTGTACCAGCAGTAGAATTCTTTTCTAAACATCTATATGCTAACTTTCAATTTAGGACTAATGTCCCTGTTGGAAAAATTAAATATGACATGTGATCATTTTCAGTTTGCTTAGTGAATTTCCTAAAAAAACATGATTTGGATAAGTAACCATGTATAAAACATAGGTCTACAGAAATAGCTCACTGCACTAGTACATGGTCATGACTATCAGGTATTAAAATAGGTGTAGGTTTTATTCATTTAACAAACATATATTGAGTGTCCATTAAATTCCATTTACTGTTATGAACCTGAAAGGAGACACAGTGAGTAATAAAACACAGTGAACAATTTTGAAGACATCACAGTCTGGTGAGAAAGACGGATGGATAAGCAAATAGGTACAAAACAGTGTGATCGGTACCAAGTCATCATAGTTCAAACCATGTGATAATTGCTAGGTTCCTAAAATATATGTGGTTCATGGTTAGTTCAGTCACCCAAAATAACCATCAGGGACTGTTTAAGATTGGTTTCCCTAGGAAGCAGACTCAGATTGATTTTAACTTGCAAGAGATTATTAAAGAGTACTTTTGGGATCAGCGTTGTAGATGGGAAGGTGAAGAGGCAGCCCTGGGCAGAGGGAGAAGTCAAGCTGTCATAGAGGCCAAAGAGCAACCTCAGCTGACCCCTATGAAGGGATCTGTAGATTGGCTGACCTTTCACAGCTGTCTTCTATTGCAATGATAAGGCTGGGATTTTGTAACCTCTGAGCCCATCAATTTCCTAGGGTGGGGTATATCGGCCACCCTAGGAAAGGGATGTGGCTTTAGGCACGGTAACCCTGTGCAGCTGATACATCCCAAAGGGACTGATGGTTGAGGGTCACCTGTCAGAGGTATTCCCAGAAGCAAGGGTAACTATCTTTCAATCTTGCATTGAGATCTGGGCAGCATTTCCCAGCACCCACCACAGAGACCTGAAATCTGCACCCTTCCCTTCCACCATCCTCATCATGTTGCCTTTTGTCCTCAGAAGATCTCTTAATGTCCACAAGTTCATAGCTAGTCAGCTCCAAATTTGACATTTCCACACAGGAGCATAGAAAACAGGGAAGAAGCAAAGGGACCATCATCTCACAATATTCTCTTTCTTATTAGAGAAAAATCTTTCTCAAAACTTTATCAGAAGGATTCTCTGTACATTTCACTGACCATAAATGCTACCAGGACAAAATCAAGGTTAATTATCCAGGAACAAAGGAAAATGACCATTGGGTAGAGTTATGGCTGGATGTTTGTGTCCTCCACAATTCATGTATTGAAACCTAATGCCCCATGCAATAGGATTTGGAGGTGGGGACTTTGGGAGATGATTTGGTCATGAGAGTGGAGCCCTCATGAATGGGATTAGTGCCCTTATGAAAGAGGCTCCACAGAGTTCCCTCACCCCTTCTGCCATGTGAGGACACAGCAGGAGGATGGTGGTCTATAAACCAGGAAACAAGGGCTCGCTAGACACTGACTCTGTCAGCACCTTGATCTTGGACTTTGCACCCTCAAGGGCTGTGAGAAATAAATGTTTGGTGTTTAAGCCTATGTCTACAGTATTGTCTAAACCCAAATGGACTGAGACTGGTAGGCTGGGTCAGAACTGACCCTAGTGCCACAGTGGGATGCCCAAGTTGCACTGGGGATTTGAGAGGGTGGTCCCATGCAGGATGTCACAAGGCAGAGGGGGATGTTCATGCAGTATCCACTTAAGGCTTCTGTGTTCAGGTTTTTTCCCAGGATTTTGAGTCTGAGGCAAGTCTGTGAAGGCTAGCATTGCTCAGCCTTAGTTTCCTGCTCTGTAATGGAAATAATAATAATAAAAAAAAAAGCAGTTAAAAGTTATGGGAGCTAATGGAGTTAAAAGCATGCTATAAACTGAAGAATTAGGAGAGAAGTAGTGAGCAGTGTTAATAATGCTACCTATTGAAATTCACTAATGTAAATCCACAAAACAAGAGGAGCTTAATACAGATAGATTCTAATAAAACATGCCATTAATTTCAAGACATGATAAAAACACTCCTTAATACTTTTTTTGTGCAGTGATCTTTGCCAAGCAAATTTGATCCTGTTTTCTTGCTGGCTAAATGTTTTCAAAGAATGCTGAATTTTTCTTGTTAAATGTCAAACTCTTCACATTAGGTAACAAAGGTTCCCTGGTCGTGCCCTCATTTTCCTTTCTAGTCCACGTATCCTAGGCCCTCATTTAATCTTCTCCAGCCACAAAGTCTCATAGTGCCCCACATGCATCAAACCTTTTCTTACATATTATCTTTTACCTCGAATACCCCTTCACACTTACTTACCTGCTACCTCTTCATGCTAGACACTGGTGAGGAGTGTCATCCATTCACATGCTTCCTTGACCCTCCTCCAGACGGAGGCGCTGGTCCTTCAGCTTGACCTATGACTATCACCATCATAGCACATCATACACCTTGTCATTTTCATGTTTGTATTTTCACCGTGATCTTCTGATCTCCGTGATGGCAGGTGCTAATCTGATGGCAAGAGTCTGATTTGTCTCTGTCCACTGAGTATGTACCATGTTCTCAGTAAATATGTGTGTGGGTTAAATGGAGACACTGCATGCTACACATCTCAATATAGTCTGTAGACATACAGTGTTCCTAAGAGGATAGAATATTGGAGTCAGGCTGCCTGAATTTGATCTTGGTTTTACCATTTTCAAGTTATGTGACCATTGGCAAATAGTTAACCTTTCTCTAAAATGAAAACTGAACAAGAAAAACTAAATAGGAAAAATCATGTAAGACACCCAAGAGTGCCAGCACAAAGAAACACTCAAAAATTTAGTCATGCTGTTGATAATGATGATGTAAGGAAGAAATCCCACGGATAGGTATCAAATCCTTCATATCCTCCACTAACAATGGGATGTCAACTATTACTCTGAATTATTCTTTGACTCCAAGAATGCGTATGGGATTCCTCATGTTATGGTGGACATGTAATAGGCAATCAATGACTATATATTAATAATAAATAACATATATGCATGCTGTGTGCCAAATAGTGTTCTAAAGGGTTTCATATACATTAATTTGTTAATCCTCATCAATCCTTTGAGGTAGTTACCATTATTATTCCCATTTTTGCAGATAAGGAAACTGAGGCACACAGAGGTTAAATGACCTACCCTGCTGGCCAGAGGCACAGATGGAATTCAAACTTAAGCAGCCAAGCTCCAAAATCTGTTCTCTTTCTTATTATAATATCCTGATTGAGTACGTGAATGAATAAACCTTATCACTTAAATATATTCAGTAGGGCAGACCTG
Source organism: Aethalodelphis obliquidens (assembly GCF_003676395.1). NCBI lineage: Eukaryota > Metazoa > Chordata > Mammalia > Artiodactyla > Delphinidae > Aethalodelphis > Aethalodelphis obliquidens. Next base: position 7,025,017 of record NW_020837994.1, on the reverse strand, counting down.
AGCGTCCTGGCCGAGGTTGCCTCTTCACCAGCCAACCACCTGACAGTGCTGGGCACTGAGAGGGGCGTAGCATGGCTGTCCCAGCTCTGTGTGAGCCCCTGACTGTGGCCGTCCCGGACTGGGCACTTCTGGAGTGACTGTGGCTAACTCCCCATCCCCCAGCAGCCACCAGAGACCCTCACACCAGCAGCCTGGCTGGTGACCCCGCAGTGCCCACTCTCTACCTCTCTGTCCTTGCTCTGCCTGTCCCTGGTGTGGCACTGGTCAGGCGTGAGCCTGGCGCCAGTGTCTAAATGTCCATCATTCTTAGACCAAAAAAAAAAAAAAAAAATTCAGAAAAGGAATCTATATGCCCTGTTCTTAAACCCAGTATAATTTAAATTTATCACTTCTATCTCCTTTTTTTTGTAGCAATATTCTGTGTTGCTTCTATTTTTGATTTCCCCACAAATATACCAGGAAGTGGAAATTAATCGCATGGAATGAGATGCTAGCACTGAGAAGGTCAGTGTGTCTGCATCTCTGTGTTTAACAATTAAGAATACACAGATTGGCGTTAGATCAGACTAGTCTCGTTGTCTGGAGCCGACTCTACAGCCAAACAAAACTATCCATGGCCCACGTTTGAGGTTCTGGATGACCCTGGGCCAGGCTGATCAGGTGAAATGTTTAACTACAGCAGCCAACAGCAGCAAAGTCAAAGAGCAAATTTAAAACATGGTAGGGATCAAAAGCCAAAGAATAAGTTGGTGGAGTAATAAAAAGAAGGATAAAGTGTAACCCTATGTATGGAAATGAGTCAAGTGTTGGAAAGTCATTGAGATCCACACTAGATTGTGAAATGAACAGAAGTAGGTCAGGGTAAGTGGTACCACTGAGCCTGCTGTGGTGATTCTTCTGTGATGTCTAATTAAGACATTAGGGATTTCCAAGCATCCTAGTTTCCTTACTAACCCATTATAAATTTGCCTTCAATGGATTTATCTAAGCTATATCTTAAAATGTTAACAAATGTAGCCAGAAACTGGACATAAGAAAGAGAATTTAGAAATTATTTATCCCTTTCATTTTAAAATAACTCAAATGTACCTAAAAACATTGACATTGGTCTATAATCACTCAATTAAAGGAATATACTTTACAAGATTGCAACCCCTGCAGAAAGTGAAACTTCCTTATCCTAAACTTAGTATTTTTAATTTCCAAAGATGCCCCCCCCCTCAAAAGAAACCCTACTTTGGGAATACTATAATTGAGTAAAAGTCAAAACTTCCATACAGATATAATCTCCAGTCTTGCAAGTAAAAGTCTTTAAGAGAAAAATGATTTTTCACCATTTCATGGAGAAGCCATCCATTCAGGAAGAGTGATTAGATATAAATACATTATGAACTTCAGGTGAATGAATGCAGAGTGGCCTCATGATTATAGGTACCTTCTGGTTGCTACTGCAGGATGTCAAAATGTGTGCTGCAGATAGACACAGCACAGGGAATTGGGGCTGGATTTACCCCTTCAGAATTCCAAACTCTCCTTTACAGATAAAGAAATTAAACAAGTTGGCATCCACAGCTTCCCAATGTGATACACTGAGAATGCATTGAAACCTATGTATGTAATGTTCAGGCAAAATAAAAGTTTAACCTGAATCCAATCATGAGAAAACAATCAAGCCATACTGAGGGATATTCTACAAAATAAATGACCTGGACATTTTGAAAATATCATTAATGTCTTTAAAAGTTAAAAAAGAAAAAGCTTGATTGACATTTACAGAGACATGACGACTGAACACAATGCAATTCTTTTTTTCTTTTTTGTTAACTTATTTTTTTTAATAGATCTTTATTGGAGTATAATTGCTTCACAATACTGTGTTAGTTTCTGTTGTACACCAAAGTGAATCAGCCACATGCATACACATGTCCCCATATCCCCTCCCTCTTGAGCCTCCCTCCCATCCTCCCTGTCCCACCCCTCTAGGTCATCGCAAAGCAGATCTCCCTGTGCTATGCTGCTGCTTCCCACTAGCTAACTACTTTACATTCGGTAGTGTATATATGTTGATGCTACTCTCACTTCACCCCAGCTTCCCCCTCCACCCCTGTGTCCTCAAGTCCATTCTCTCTGTCTACATCTTTATTCCTGCCCTGCAACTAGCTTCATCAGTACTTTTTTTTTTTTTTTTTTTTAAGACACAGTGTAATTCTTGGTTGAATCTTGGATTAGGGAAAAAGCTATAAATAAAATAACTGAGATAATTGGAGAAATTTAAATATTGAGGGTGCATTAGATAATGGAATTGCATTGATGTCAAATGTCCTGAGTATGATTATCATATTGTGGTTGTGCAGACCCTTCTTATTCTAAGGAAACACACACTGAAGTATTTAGAAGTAAAGTTTCTTGATCTCTGCAATTAACTCTAAAATGGCTAGACCAAAAATAAATATATGAATGTGTGTATGTATGTATGTGTGTACACACATACACACATAGATAGAAAAAACAGATGTGGCAAAAGGTTAACAATGGATGTATCTAGGTGTAAAGAATACGGATGTTCATTGTACTATTTTATAACATTTCTTTACATTTGAAATTATTTCAGATAAATAGAGGGACAAATGTAGAATAAGGGCTTACTACTCTAAACCAGATAGAAAACATGGACTCTTCAAATAACTGGCAGTAAAGAAATATGTTGAATAAAAAAAATGATCATTTCTGGGATATTCCTCATGCCTGTCTCTATATTTCTTCCTCACAATCCTTTAAGAGTCATAAATACTATGATTACTAGCTTATTTCTTTGGATTAAGTCTTATCCTGCTTGAGATCCTTAGTTAAGATGCAAATATTATTGGAAAGATCAACATACATTCATCCTCATTTTCCAGTTAAACTGAATATTTCACTTTTCTGTTGCAGTTCATAGAAAAATTATTTAATCTTTTTATTCTTCAAGTTTCTAACCTTTGAAATAGGGATAATAATGTAATTATTGCTGTGAGTAAATCAAATAATTGTGAGGATTAAATGTGACAGTAAATTAAAATGCTCACAAGTAATGAGCACTTAACTAATGGTAGATATTATCATTATTTTGCATGTATAAAGCCTACTTGCTTTCCTGGTACATTCACAAGCTATTTCCTGGTCATGCTTTCCATTTTACTTCCCAGTATAATATAATAATTATGGTGGAAAAATGGTAGAACCTCTGTTGTGCCCAACAGTGTTATACCTCTAAATAAATCCACTTCTTACCTATCACTCTGTCTCTCTGAATTCTTTCTGCAATGAGACATCAAGAACATGAGCTTCATTAAGTCCTGAGGCCACGTGTGAGATCCCAATTAAACAACTGTGGTTCAGGTCCCAATCTAAGTTGCACAGTTTCGCTATCACTCAGGAAATTCCAAGTTTTTAGTTGCTTTCTGGCAGGATCTGAGGACAAAGACCAATTATACTCCTTATTATACCACAGTGTTTATCCTAATATGTATTGGCACTTTAGAAACCTGCAGGATTTGTCTCTCAGGAATGGGTCATTTGGCAAGTAATTTCTGAAGCTGGTAAAGGACATGGAAAGGCAATTGTGGGGCAAAGAAAATGATCTTAGCCTTTTATCAAAAATGTTTTAAAGTATCTTTCAGATGGAGTCTGGGTGCCTGTATGTTCAGTGGGTATCCGTGTTGCTACCATTCAAAGTGTAAGGGCAACCGTGGTTTCCATATTTAGCAAACTGTAATTTGCAGACTATTCCACAGAGTGGTGGAGGGAACATTTATCAAACAGACCCACATCAGCAGTCATCAAAGGGCTGAGATTCCAGGATTTAAAGGTGAGGCACTCTGAGCAACTCGAATGCTTTGAATGGGCTTCTCTTCTGAGTCTCCCTTTAGCCTTTCCCCAGTTCCAAGTAGAGATCCTCTTACTGGCCCAGTTAGGGGCAGGCAGCCACTCCATAAGTAATCAACCATGTTCAAGAATGCAGGGAAAAATTCTTAGCAGTTTGTCATCCCTCTACAATGTGTCCAGTGATCCTGGAGAGGAGGAAATATGTCAGTCAGGCAAATAATACATATGCTAGTAACCACAACTTCTAGAAAAATAAATTTTAAAAAAATTGAATAAACTATTTTTATTGGAAGAAATTATTATTTTCAAAGTTGATGATAGGAGCACTTCTGTGAGCTGAGGTATCTGGCATAGCTTTTCACGCGAGGATCTTTGGTTTGAAGCCGACGGCAAGATCTCTGTACATAGCACCGTATGAGCAAGTGAAACTGGACTAAGCACAAAGGGGAAGAAAAAAAAGGAGCTCATATTCTTTTCTTCCCACTGGTGTCTGTCTGCGATATTGCAGTATCTGGTGCTACGTGTCAGTCTCTGAGTCTCATTGGCCGCCGGCAGCCAAAGTACCAGGTTACCCATCAGCATTCTAAATCAGGAGGACCTTCAAGATGGCAGAGGAGTAAGACATGGAGATCACCTTCCTCCCCACAAAAACGTCAAAAATACATCTACATATGGAACAATTCCTACAGAAAACATACTGAACGCTGGCAGAAGACCTCAGACTACCCAAAAGAGTCTCGGTGCTCTGGCTGGGAGCTAAGCTTGAGGCTCTGAGGTGGGAGAGCCAAGTTCAGGACATTGGACCACCAGAGACCTCCAGGACCACATAATTTCAGTGGACAAGAGCTCTTCCAGAGATCTCTGTCTCAACACTAAGACCCAGCTCCACTCAACGACCAGCAAGATCCAGTGCTGGACACCCCATGCCAAACAACTAGCAAGACAGGAACACAACCCCACCCATTAGCAGAGAGGCTGCCCAAAATCATAAGTTGACAGACACCCCAAAACACAACACTGGATGCGGTCCTGCCCACCAGAAAGACAAGATCCAGCCCCATCCACCAGAACATAGGCACCAGTCCCCTCCACTAGGAAGCCTACACAACCCACTGAACAAACCTCACACAATGGGGGCAGACACCAAAAACAATGGGAACTACGAACCTGAGGCCTGTGAAAAGGAGACCCCAAGCACAGTAAGTTAAATAAAATGAGAAGACGGAGAAATATGCAGCAGATGAAGGAGCATGGTAAAAACCCACCAGACCAAACAAATGAAGAGGAAATAGGCAGTCTACCTGAAAAAGAATTCAGAGAAATGAGAGTAAAGATGATCCAAAATCTTGGAAATAGAATGGAGAGAATACAAGAAACGTTTAACAAAGACCTAGAAGAACTAAAGAGCAAACAAACAGTGATGAACAACACAATAAATGAAATTAAAATTCTCTAGAAGGAATCAGTAGCAGAATAACTGAGGCAGAAGAATGGATAAGTGACGTGGAAGGTAAAATAGTGGAAATAACTATTGCAGAGCAGAATAAAGAAAAAAGAATGAAAAGAATTTAGGACAGTCTCAGAGACCTCAGGCACAACAATAAATGCACCAACATTCGAATAATGGGGGTCCCAGAAGAAGAAGAGAAAAAGAAAAGGACTGAGAAAATATTTGAAGAGATTATATTAGGGAAGTTGGAAACTTCCCTAATATGGTAAAGGAAATAGTCAATCGAGTGCAGCAAGTGCAGAGAGTACCATACAGGATAAATCCGAGGAGAAACACACGAAGACACATTATCAATCAAGCTATCAAAATTAAATACACAGAAAAAATATTAAAAGCAGCAACGGAAAAGCAAAAAATTACATACAAGGGAATCCCCATAAGGTTAACAGCTGATTGTTCAGCAGAAACTCTGCAAGCCAGAAGGGAGTGGCAGGATATATTTAAAGTGATGAAAGGGAAAAACCTACAACCAAGATTACACTACCCAGCAAGGATCTCATTCAGATTCAATGGAGAAATTAAAAACTTTACAGACAAGCAAAAGCTAAGAGAATTCAGCACCACCAAACCAGCATTACAACAAATTCTAAAGGAACTTCTCTAGGCAGAAAACACAAGAGAAGGAAAAGACCTACAAAAACAAACCCAAAACAATTAGGAAAATGGGAATAGGAACATACATATCGATAAGTACCTTAAATGTAAATGGATTAAATGCTCCAACCAAAAAACATAGACTGGCTGTATGGATACAAAAACAAGACCCATACATATGCTGTCTACAAGAGACCCACTTCAGACCTAGGGACATATACAGACTGAAAATGAGGGGATGGAAAAGTTTTCCATGCAAATGGAAATCAAAAGAAAGCTGGAGTAGCAAATCTCACATCAGACAAAATAAACTTTAAAAGAAATGCTGTTAGAAGCGACAAAGAAGGACATACATAATGATCAAGGGATCGATCCAAGAAGAAGATATAACAATTGTAAATATTTATGCACCCAACGTAGGAGCACCTCAATACTAAGGCAAATGCTAAAAGCCATAAAAGGGGAAATCAACAGTAACACATTCATAGTAGGGGACTTTAACACCCCACTTTCACCAATGGACAGATCATCCAAAATGAAAATAAATAAGGAAACACAAGCTTTAAATGATACATTAAACAAGAAGAACTTAACTGATATTTATAGGACGTTCCATCCAAAAAACACAGAATACACTTTCTTCTCAAGTGTTCATGGAACATTTTCCAGGATAGGTCATATCTTGGGTCACAAATCAAGTCTTGGTAAGTTTAAGAAAATTGAAATCATATCAAGTATCTTTTCCAACCACAACACTATGAGACTAGATATCAATTACAGGAAAAATCTGTAAAAAATACAAACAGATGGAGGCTAAATATTACACTACTAAATACCCAAGAGATCACTGAAGAAATCAAAGAGGAAATCAAAATGTACCTAGATACAAATGACAATGAAAATACGAAGACGCAAAACCTATGGGATATAGCAAAAGCAGTTCTAAGAGGGAAGTTTATAGCAATACAATACTACCTCAAGAAACCAGAAACATCTCAAACAACCTAACCTTACACCTAAAGCAATTAGAGAAAGAAGAACAAAAAACCCCAAAGTTAGCAGAAGGAAAGAAATCATAAAGATCCGATCAGAAATAAAGGAAAAATAAATGAAGGAAACGATAGCAAAGGTCAATAAAACTAAAAGCTGGTTCTTTGAGAAGATAAACAAAATTGATGAACCATTAACCAGACTCATCAAGAAAAAAAGGGAGAAGACTCAAATCAACAGAATTAGAAATGAAAAAGGAGAAGTAACAACTGACTCTGCAGGAATACAAAGGATCATGAGAGGTTAATACAAGCACCTCTATGCCAATAAAATGGACAACCTGGAAGAAATGGACAAATTCTTAGAAACAAACAACCTTCTGAGTCTGAACCGGGAAGAAATAGAAAATATAAACAGAACCATAGCAAGCACTGAAACTGTGATTAAAAATCTTCCAACAAACAAAAGCCCAGGACCAGATGGATTCACAGGCGAATTCTGTCAAACATTTAGAGAAGAGCTAACACCTATCCTTCTCAAACTCTTCCAAAATATAGCAGAGGGAGGAACCTCCCAAACTCATTCTACAAAGCCACCATCACCCTGATACCAAAACCACACAAAGATGTCACAAAGAAAGAAAACTACAGGCCAATATCACTGATGAATAGATGCAAAAATCCTCAACAAAATACTAGCAGACAGAATCCAACAACACATTAAACAGATCATACACCATGATCAGGTGGTGTTTATCCCTGGAATGCAAGGATTCTTCAATATATGCAAATCAATCAATGTGATACACCATATTAACAAATCGAAGGATAAAACCATATGATCATCTCAATAAATGCAAATAAAGCTTTTGACAATATTCAACATCCATCTATGATAAAAACTCTCCAGAAAATAGGCACAGAGGGAACTTACCTCAATGTAATAAAGGCCACATATGACAAACCCACAGCCCACATCGTTTTCAATGGTGAAAAACTGATACCATTTCCACTAAGATCAGGAACAAGACAGATCAGCACAAAAACAGAAATATAGATCAATGGGACAGGATAGAAAGCCCAGAGATAAACCCACACACATATGGTCACCTTATCTTTGATAAAGGATGCAAGAATATACAGTGGAGAAAAGACAGCCTCTTCAATAAGTGGTGCTGGGAAAACTGGACAGGTACATGTAAAAGAATGAAATTAGAACACCCCTAACACCATACACAAAAAATAAACTCAAAATGGATTAAAGACCTAAATGTAAGGCCAGGGACTATAAAACTGTTGAGGAAAACATAGGCAGAACACTCTATGACATAAATCACAGCAAGATCCTTTTTGACCCAGCTCCTAGAGAAATGGAAATAAAAACAAAAATAAACAAATGGGACCTAATGAAACTTAAAAGCTTTTGCACAGCAAAGGAAACCGTAAATAAGACAAAAAGACAGCCTTCAGAATGGGAGAAAATATTTACAAATGAAGCAACTGACAAAGGATTAATGTCCAAAATATACCAGCAGCTCATGCAGCTCAATATCAAAAAAACAAACAACCCAATCCAATAATGGGCAGAAGACCTAAATAGACATTTCTCCAAAGAAGATATACAGACTGCCAACAAACACATGAAAGAATGCTCAACATCATTAATCATTAGAGAAATGCAAATCAAAACTACAGTGAGGTATCACCTCATACCAGTCCGAATGGCCATGATCAAAAAATCTGCAAACAATAAATGCTGGAGAGGGTGTGGAGAAAAGGGAACCCTCTTGCACTGTTGGTGGGAATGTAAACTGATACAGCCACTATGGAGAACAGTATGGAGGTTCCTTAAAAAACTCAAAATAGAAATAACATATGACCCAGCAATCCCACTACTGGTCATACACCCTGAGAAAACCATAATTCAAAAAGAGTCATGTACCACAATGTTCACTGCAGCACTATTTACAATAGCCAGGACATGGAAACAATCTAAGTATCCATTGACAGATGAATGGATAAAGAAGATGTGGCACATATATACAATGGAATATTACTCAGTCATAAAAAGGAAACAAAATTGAGTTATTTGTAGTGAGGTGGATGGACCTATAGTGTGTCACACAGAGTGAAGTAAGTCAGAAAGAGAAAAACAAATACCGTATGCTAACACATATATATGGAATCTAAAAAAAAAAAAAAAAATGCTGCTGAACAACCTAGGGGCCAGACAGAATAAAGGCACAGATGTAGAGAATGAACTTGAAGACACGGGGAGGGGGAAGGTTAAGCTGGGACGAAGTGAGAGAGTAGCCTTGACCTATATACACTACCAAATGTAAAATAGATAGCTAGTGCAAAGCAGCCACATAGCACAGGGAAATCAGCTCGGTGTTTTGTGACCACCTAAAGGGGTGAGATAGGGAGGGTGTGAGGGAGACGCAAGAGGGAGGGGATATCGGGATATATGTATACGTATAGCTGATTTACTTTGTTATACAGCAGAAACTAACACAAGAATGTAAAGTATTTATATTCCGATAAAGATGTTTAAAAAATTTTTTTGATGACAGGGTAAGAATTGAAATTACTTATGCTTTATGAATACCCATATGTACGAGCGTGTGTGTGCTTACATGTGTGTACAAATGTGTTTCAATGAGCATAAAATGATAGGATATGCTGGAATTATAGGTTATAGGTAAAGCTGTGATTGACTTGATCAATGTCAGTGTTATTTCCTTGCAGACGGTCTCCATTTATCAGAAATTAATGGGAACAGAATGGATTATTGCAGATGGCATTTCCAAAGATAGCTTTTATAGCACTTGGCCAATCGGACACCCCACCTTGGCCCTGTTGGGCTTATTACTGTTCATTCAGACATTTGAAAATCTCTTGACAATTCTCTTTCACACAAAACGAAGCCAGCACTTTCAAACAGATCTCATTAGACTTCATATAAAACCACTACATGCTAGAAAGAGTTTCCATCCCAGAAGGGTTTCTGCATTCAAACTTACCACGCCTCTATGCAGTTCTATTCCTGATTAGTAATTTGTCCTCCTAAGAGCTTTAAAGATACACCTTTATATCTCTGTAATTTCACCCCTTTCCCATTTTCTCTTTATCGGCACATTCAAATGTATTTTACTCTTATCTTAGATCTGTCACTCAGCATATGTCAACTTCAAGAGTGCTGGACTATAGCAGCGACTGTCAATAATGTTTCAAGGGAAAAAAAGAGAAAGAAAAAAAAAGTCAGAATTCATGCATCAGATCTCAGAAAGCTGTCTGCCTTGTTACATAGCATCCTAGTATGTTATTCTAAATTATTTCCATCAAACAAACAAATGCCAATCTACACTCTTGTCTGGGAGGAGCAAAGAAATTTTCTTTGACTGTAAGTTAAGAAATAACATGTCTAATCTATTCATATCATCTTTTCCTTTTAATGTTTCCAAAGCTTTTATTTGAGGCTCTTTTCTTTCTGACCTCCTCCTCCTTAAACCTCACATCCTCAGCCTATTTCCTCTGTGAAGTCTTCCTGACAATCATTGCTTCCTGTCTGACGTAGCCATCCCTCCACTCCCCTTCCTTTCATTCTCTGGGCAGACCTTGACTGCTGTCCTTACCACATTTTTTTGAAGGTTCTGATCATGTATCTGGCTCCAAAACTCAACTGCAACCCCTCTCTGGGCAGAGACTACAAATTATCATCTGAGCCAGGGCCTAACACATATATAAATAGCCCAGATTAGTGGTCCAAGGAGGTTTGCCTGCTGAATCAGTAGTCAGATGGGTATAAAGGTGGATGGATGGATGAATGGATGAACATGAATAACTGGGTTGCTTTCTATAAAAGCAACCTGTGGGATGATGTCTATACCTAGTAGGTACTTAGTAAAAGTTGTTGAATTAAATTGACATCCCAAATGTGAGGCAGAGTTAAATGGAGAAATATAAACATCTTTAGAAAGATTACCTCCTAAGTGATTCAAACAGTAGAATGTAGAATCTAGTAATAACAATGTACAAATTAAGTAGGAAATGAGGGAATTCTAGGATAGCTATATACATCTCTTTCCATAGAGAAGGAATTGAACTTTGACTGAAATAAGGTAAAATTAGCTTTTCTAAAACCACAAAGTGACAGAAAGTAGCATTTTCCTTCTGCAGGGGTCACTTTTAAAGGGAAGCCTAAGAAACATTGGGTCACATCATACTCAATCTGTTAATTGATAGTTTTTCACCAACTTCGTCTATAGTGGATCGGGAGTCAGAACATCTTATGTCAACTCTGTTACTAACTATATGACTAAAACTGTATGGAATCCAAGCATTAAGTGATCACATGCTTATTGAGTGCCTGCTACATGGCAGACAACATACCAACTCATTGATCTTCACAACCACCAGATGAAACTTGCATTTTTCCCACATTACAGATGGTAAAACTAAGTAGGGTCTGACGCATGGTAAGAACTCAACCAAAATACTTTTGTTCCTCCTTTTTCTTCTGCCTTAATCAACTTTCACTTGGATTCTGTACTCATACTACTCCGTACAGTGGACCATGTTAGCTAGCTATCACCAATCTACCTCCTCTCGGCTGACCTCAAGTTACCCTTCACATGGGCTGCTCAAAAAGTGAGTTGAGCGAATAAATGCTTAATGCACATCCTTTCATTGTCCACATGTTCTAAAAGTCAGTGACCCAATTCTTCAGAGTCTCTACAGGAAGTGCAGTTCTTTGACAAATCTAAATTTTAGATTGTTTCTGTATCCCAGAAAACATCCAAGTGTTATGGTGTTAATACAAACCATCACAGGCAGCACAGGCCATGATCATAGGAAATTTCATTTTCTGTCCCAAAGAGTGACTGGGAGGCAGCCTGTCATCAGAGAGAGAAGGGTGGTGAGAGGGGATCTGACTTAAATGAGGACATAAGTTAGGAACATGGGAGTTGGGAACCAAAAGAGATTCGGTAGCCATATAAGGCACCTGGGGGTAGAAGGAATGGCCACTGGCATGGATGAAACAAGAGGAATATCCAAATGATGTTTTCTAACACCCCTGATGGGATTGCAGAAATGTAGACATGAAGCAAGTTTTGATTGTATTGTAAAGAGCATAGAGTATGTTCTATAGCTAATGAATCCAATTCAAAATTTAAAAAAAATATATAGCGTAATGTCTGAAACCAGTATACACTAAGTGATATTTTATTCATAAATGTGTTTACATAATAGTAATAAATGCTATTTATCTCTCAATGCTTGGTACTTTATAAAAACTCAAAACTTTATTTAAAAATTCAGGTAAATTAGAAGATAAAGATAGGTGGAAAATTATATATTAGAAAACCAAAAAAGTAATAAAACTGACAAGCAAATTTAAGAATCGGTTTCTTTGAAAAGGAAACAAACAATTCAAAATTACAGAAGCTCCAGTGAGCCTGATAAAAACAAAGAGAGACAATACAAATATACAGCATTTGTATGAAAAGGATGGGGGTGGGAGGTTATCAGAGATATCAAGGAAGTAAAAAGAATCCTAATAAAATTACTTTGCAAGACTAAATAATACTTTTGAACATCTGGTTGAAATGAATGATTTTCTAAGAAAATATGTCACCAAAAACTGACTCCATAAGGGCCAGATAACCTAGGCAGTTGACAAAATTGAGAAAGTGATCAAAGATCTATAACCAGCAGTAAGCTGGAGCTGTCTGGCCCTGATTTGTGAAGGATGATTGTGCGCTCCGAACCACCTTCAAGTTCAATGACATCATGTCAATAAACTTGAAATCAGCCCTGGTGGGAATATTTACATTACAGAAACCAGCAAATGCAACAAATCAGTGACTTTTTATTCCACCTGAAGAACTGCTTATTTAACTTTGACTACCAGCACACCACTGATTGTAGTTCTAAAAAATGCCAGGGTCAGATGACTTGACTCAGATTTTTAAAGGGCAGCCATTTCAGTTATTTGAAAAGCAGTTGGGGCAGGGTGGGAGGTGGGGGTAGAGTCCACCTCTTTGTTTGACAAGCCCTACACTGATACCAAAACAAACGCTAAAAGCTGTAGACAAGTCTTTCTCTTGTGTGGCAATGCAAAACAAAAGCAATGTAAAATAAAAGCAAAGAGAATTCCATAGTCTATCATAGGCTAATGCACCAGAGCCAACTGAGGTGCATTCCCAGAAGGCAACGGTGGTCTGTAGTAGGAGCTCCATTAATTCAATACACAGTAATAATATTGTGTTAATTGAGAAAATTTGAGTTCTGTTCTCATGTGACTGAGGTGAACATACAAAGAAGCAATCAAACAAAATACAGTGAAAAAAAGAAAGAAAATAGACATGATTAGGGAAGAAATTCTGAACTGTGTTTATCAGAAGGACTTTGCTACTTTCTACTGATTCAGCTACCCACATTTTTGTAAATATAAACAGGAACAAGTATAGAAGCCCCCCTTTGTTTTAGTTTGGAGCCACATATGATGCATATCTTAGGATATTTCCATTAACTTATACTTGAGACAATTATTATAATGAAAGGAAAAATGAGAAAGAGAAAAAGAGAATGATTGAGCAAATAGGATGAAAAAGAATTTCAAGAAGGAGAAAGGAAGGGAAAAGAGAGAGAGGAAGATAAAGAGAAAGTAAGACAGTGGGAAAGAAAAGAAAAAGAAAGAAGGAGGGAGGGAGGGTAGGGAAGAAGGAAGGGGAGAAGGAAGCTACATTCAGCTTTTCTCATCCCTCTTCCTGATTTAAAAAATCCTTAAGGAGCATATCAGCTTTGATTCCTTGGAAAGCAGCATCTCCCTCCCATTCAGATGTGTTTATTAAAGCACAAATGGTCTGACTTGGCCCAGGCTCTACCAGCCTGGGAGGAGGCAGATAATGAGGGGGAAAGAAAAGGCCAGAGCCCTGAGGTTTGCGGTGGGGTGGCCAAGCCCTTGCCAAGTCAATCAAAGCCACCAGGGTCACAAGTGCCTAAGCTTGCCAGCTGTGGAATGTGCTGCTGTGCCTCTGAATGCAGCGGGTAATTGTCCTGGAGAGGTCTGGATGAGGGGAAGGAGCAGGGCTCTTGAAAATAGCTTAACAACTCTGAGCTGGCCAAACCCTTCCATGGGGCCTGGAAGCCAAGGTAAATAACATTTTCCTAAGCCGAAGACCAAACCAAAGGAGGAATGAGACAAGGGAAAGGGATCGATTGCTTCCTGATTTTTTTTTTTCTTTCACTCATTTGACAGGGAAGGTACTAACATTTTTGGCTGTAGTATTGTTGTAGGAAAAGTGGAGCTCAAGACGATGGTCATGTCCCAGGTCTCAGGTGAGTCCCTGGGACGGGCCGCCAATGAGGGTCCTTGGCTTCGCATAGGAAAGAATTAAAGAGCGAGCCATAGTAAAGTGAAAACAGGTTTATTTGGGGAGATACACACTCCATAGACAGAGTGTGGGCCATTTCAGAAGGTGAGAGGTGACCCTGAACTATGGAGAGGTTAGTTTTTATGGGCTGGATAATTTCATATGCTAATGAGTGGGAGGGATATTCTAACTATCTTGGGAGAAGGGGTGGGGATTTCCTGGAATTGGGGCACTGCCCACTTTCTGCCCTTTTATGGTCAGCCTTGGAAGTGTCATGGCACCTGTGGGTGTGTCATTTAAAAGGTAATATATTACAATGAGTGTATAATGAGGCTCAAGGTCTACTGGAAGTCAAATTTTCTGCCATCTTGGGCCTAGTAGATTCTAACCAATTTTTGTGGCATCCTGTTCTTTTTAATGGTTGTCTCATTCTTTTAATGGTTGTGCCCTGCCCACTTCCTTCCTGTCTTAGTATCCAGGCAATTTTAGATATTTTGCACATATTGCTCTGTTGTACTGACAACATCCCTGAGAGATGTCCTCATCATAGGGGGAAGGAAAGGAGGAGAAAAAGGGAAAAGAGAAGTAGTAGTAGTTACAGTAGTGATTGTATAATAATGGCCGTGGTGATGATGATGGGTCAAATTATGGTTGTGGTTATTTGAAAGCATTTTCAATACTCCAGGTACTAGGTAATAAAAACAAGTGTGATAAGAGTTATAATAAGATGAAGAAGAAAGATGGAAAATCTTTCTGGGAGGATGTTAAATCTTCTCAAAAGCTTCTGAGAGGAACTTAGGAAACTAGAGAGAAAATTAAGATTAAGAGAAGAAATAAGAAAGGACATTATGTGAGCTTGCAAACTGTGAACACTCTAGGTGCTTGTTATAGACTGAATTGTGCCCCTCCCTGCCCCCCATTCCTATGTTGAAGCCCTAATCCCAGTAGGTTAGAATAGAGATGTGATTAATTTAAAAGATGCCAGGCTGGGCCCCAGTCCAATCTAACTGGTATTCTTATAAGAAGAGGGGATTAGCACATACAGAAAGACACCAGGGGTGCATGCTCACAGGAAAGAGACCATGTGAGGATGTAGCATGAAAGTGACAATTTGCAAGACAAGGAGAGATGCCTCAGAAAGTAATCACACCTGCTGACACCTTGATCTTGAACTTCTAGTCTCCAAAACTGTGAGACAATACACTTCTATTGTTTTTCACCCAACCTGTGGCATTTTGTTATGGCAGCCCTAGTAAACTAAGACAGTACTCAATTAAAAAAGGTGTTATATAGAGAGGAGTCAGGGAGGGGTGGAAGGAAGGAAAAGGGAAGGCAGGGAGGCAGGGAGGGAGGGAAAGGGGTAGGAGGAGGGAGGGAGGGAGGGAAGGTGAGAGGAAGGAAAAAAAGAAAGACACAACAAGGGGGAGGGAACAAATCTTGTGTTCCCTTACTTTATCAGGATGGTAGATATCACAATTTACTTCCAACTTCCTTACGTCATTTTATAGACCAATATTACTGAACATGACCATAGCCAGGTGTTAAAATTAGGGGGATGGGAAGAGATGCAGTCTAGAAAGTGCTTAATTTTGGAGGTTTAAATTAAAGCATTTGTTTCATTCTCTTGTTCCTGTCTTCTTAAATAAAGGATTATTTGGTGTTGCAGAATTTAGAAGAAGTCACTGCCTACCTTGTTGATACACATGTATTTGCTTCTCTCTGAATGTATCCTAAACTTCATACACAGTCTCACGCATAGAGGATGTTACTAGATACATGAGTAATCCTTGGGATTAGTATACTGACTGCTTAATAAAACCCAGATGATTTAGCAATTTCCCCATTTACCTTTACATCCCTCGCTGTTCTCTTTTCTGAGGGGAAAAAAAATTGAGATTGTAATAACATTAGTTTGTTGGTTCGAAAGGTTTCCACCTGGCAAATTAAAAGAGGGATTTAAACATCATTAAAGCACTAACACAGTGGTTACTCATTTGCTGAGCATTTGGGGGCAGATCAGGAAACAGAGAGATGCCACGATGATTAAAGTTGAATAATAGTTTGCTGAGTGTAAAGAGTCCAAACCATGCTTTCAGGGGATCGTTCACTCCCAGTCCATTGCTCTAAAGAATTCTGTGATGAGATTGGAGTAAACAGCTTCCCAAGAGGAGAGAAGGCCAAAAGTAGAACCAGGAATAATAAATAGGTACTACATCAAAAGGAGTTGCAAGGGGGCATCTCTGACTGCCAGAATCCAACCCATCCTTCAAGGTCTGGCTTAAGGGAAGGGGCCTGTCTCTACCAATCACCAGACTTTTGGCCGTCCTGAGCCCCATTTTTGAATCTATAAGATAGAGATAATTTATTTATTTCACAGAATTTTAAACTAGATACTGCAGGAGAGAAAAATGATGTTCCCTCTACCCTTCTAGGTTCTTGGCTAAGATCCCCCTGTAATACAAAGACAGATTAACAGGAGAACAATAATTTTAATCACATACATACATACAATAACCCCCACAAACGTGTGAGACTCAAAGGCAGCCACCCTATTGAGGCTTAGCTATAATCCTGAGTTAAGGAAGGGGATAGGGCCCTGGAGATTCAAAGCATGGGTGGAGGGAATTCACCAAAAGGTGAGGAGAGGAAATATTTGCTAGGCAAATATTTGCCCTGCCCCGCCACAGGGGCAAGTCTCTCAGGTGAAAAAGTGGGTGATCTCTGGTAATAGCTCCCCTCCTGGTTACAGGCCCCCTTTCTAATGTAAATTTCCCTTCCCGAAGGGTAATTTCTACTCTGTTTCAGAGCGTCTACTGTGTCTGCAATTTCTCAAAATAATCATTTCAAAATAATCCTTATGCCAAACAGATATATTTTGGAGTGGCATAGTCTGCTATCCTTCAGAACAAAGGAGATAGTGACTGGAAAGCACATTTTATTAAATGTAAGTGCAAGATGATGGTGGTGGTGATGACAAGGAAGAAGACTTCCTGGGGACAGTGTGTTATCTCCAGAGAGCTGAGTCATTACTACCCTAGGAGGTGTCTCCACTCCTCTTGCCCCGCAGCCCACAGTTCCATCACCTTCCAAAAGGAAGTGTGGTCAGCTCTTCCTGTCCCCCCCTCACCTCTAGCCCTTCAAGGAGGCACACAAGAGGTGAGTTTCCTTTTTGCTGTTGCCAATGGGAATTCAGGCCTTACTGATTTGGGGCTTTTTTTTCTTTTTCCTTTCCTGCTTTCAGAAACAATTCCTTCTTGAAATGTTCCTCAGATCTTCAACTTCCAAACCATGGCAGTGAAGGGTTTTAGACTTAGGGACTCCCATTATCTCTAGTTGCAAAGCAAGGGAATGAAGCCCTGGGCACTAGTGATAAGACAGATCTATTCACTGAGCCATTGTGTTCACTGCCAGAGGCCCTTGTTATTGGCAACATTCACAGGAAAGGGTGAAAGAGGGAAGCCGTTCCCATAGACTGAATGTGTCCTCCCAAAAGTCATGTGTTGAAACCCAATCCCCAATGTGAGGGTATATTTGGAGGTGGGGACTCTGGGAGGTGATATAGGTCATGAAGTAGCATTCTCATAAATAGGATTAGTGCCCTTAGGAAAGAGTCCCAAGAAGTTTCTCTAGCCCCTTCCTTCCACCATGTGAGGACACAGAAAAAAGATAACTGTCTATGAAACGGGAAGATGGCTCTCACCATACGCCAAATTCCCAGCCTCCAGAACTGTGAGAAATAAACTTCTGTTGTTTATAAACCACCCAGTTTATGATATTTTTGGTTATTGCAGTCCCAGCAGACTAAGGCACCTGTGAATGTAGTCTATCCACACATAGTCCCAGAGCCCTGACTGGATGCCTGGCTCTGCACTGGATGCTGGGGGAAGAGATAGATAGAGATGGGCAGATCAGGATCTGCCCCTGGAAAGTAAGCTTTCCTGGAAAGAAGACTTGCATGATACACCTTCTATTGGGGGCTCCAAATATGGGAGAGAACACAGGGGCAAAGTGTTTCCCAAGCACTGAAGAGGGAGAAAGATCTTCCTGCTGGGATTAGGGAACTCTTCGTGGAAGATGTGAGTTCTTGGAACAGGGCCTTCAGTTTGAACATTCAGACTTGCTGAAGGCAGGTAAGGAAGTACATTTTAGTTGGGATGAAAATTTGGGACACAAATCCCAGGTCACACCTATGCTAGAATTTAGGAAACAAGAGGCCATGATAATGAACATATACTTTTGACTAATGCCAGCCACTATTCTAAGTACTTAATGTATTTTCCTGTAATCCTCATAACAGCTCTACACAATAGATACTACTGTGATCTCAGTTTAAGGTATGAAGAAATCCAGATCACACAGCTATTTAAGTCTCGAAGAAGACTATTTCTGCCCTTGGACTTACATGTGTAGGTACTGAGATGCAGTTCAGTTAATGGAGGAACATGCAAGATGCTAAGGGAACCTGGAGGAAGCCCTCCCTATTCTGTGCAGGAGAGGAGTTACAAAAGAGGCAGGTCTTCCCCAAAACCAGAATGAGATAGCAGAGAGAGTGGAGTAGGCAAATTCTAAGCAGAAGGAGTGAGCATGTGCAAAAGTTGGCACAGACATGGGATCTAAGAGGAATAGTAGGAACTTCAGAACACAAAGTATGGGGGTAAATGGTCCATGGCAAAGTGTGAGATAGGACGGTAGCAATATGCAAGGCCCACCACCAAAAAAGCTTCCTCTGCCGGGTTATAGAATTGTGCCTCAATTCTCAAGGCAATAGAGTTTTTAAAAAGTTTTAAATGTAGGAGGACTCTGATTGTTTTTCTTTCCCAAAGATCACTTTGGCTACAGTAAAAACTGGATGGTAAGCAAAACAGGCAGCAGGAGACAATTAGGAGGCTCTTACAGAAGTCCCGGTATGATGTGCGCAGGGTCAGTGGGCTGGGGATGAGGGAAAAGATTCCAGAGAAATTTAGGAAGTTAAGTGGTCTGGACTCAGTAAATGCTTAGATGGGTGGGATGAGAGAAGGGATAAAGTTGAGGATAGCTCATGATTCTAAGGCATCTATCCCTAAAGACTAGTTAGATAAAAGAACCATCATCCATGTTAGGAAATTCCAGTGTAATGGTGATAATCATAGTCTGTTAATGAATCTCATTGCCCCCAGCCTTTTTCTGCTTCAGTTCATTTTCTATAATATCTCATTTAGAAGATTATTTTTAAAGGTGCTACAATGTCATAACAATCTAAGTCCACTGTTTTCTTTAAAACTTGGCCTGAGAGAGAGAGAGAAAGAGAGGGAGAGAAAGGAAAGAAGGATAGGGGAAAGAAAGGAGGAAAGGAAAAGAAAAGGGAATGCTTAATTCCAATTTAAAACAAGAGATTGAGATTTTTTTGTTTGTTTTTTTTTTTGGCGGTACGCGGGCTTCTCACTGTTGTGGCCTCTCCCGTTGCGGAGTACAGGCTCCGGACGCGCAGGCTCAGCGGCCATGGCTCACGGGCCCAGCTGCTCCGCGGCACGTGGGATCTTCCCGGACAGGGGCACGAACCCGTGTCCCCCACATCGGCAGGCAGACTCTTAACCACTGCACCACCAAGGAAGTCCAAGATTGAGATTTTTATGTCAATCTGTGTTTTGCTGCTGCTTGAAAGTAATAGTAAAAATATTATCAATTCATAGTTATCAGGTCCCTACTAGTAGCCAAGTTTATTATTAGACACTTTTCACAAATTGTTTAATCCTCTTAACAATTAGTTTATTATGTAATTATCCCCATTTTTCATATGAGGAAACCAAGGCTAAGAGAGGTTAAATAATTTGATTAAGGACACACCTCGTAAGTGGTATTTCTAAAATTTGAACAAGGTATTTTCGCTCCAAGACCATCCTTCTTCCACTGTGTCATGACAAATGTATTTTATAGACACACTCAAAGGAGAAAAAGTTTATGTCCATCTAAGTGTGGAATTGATTTACTGAGGAACCAGAGAGAAAATGTGCCTCAGTATTCTCTTCATAACTCATGGCCCACCTCTGACAAGGTATGAGGACTGATTGATTTTCACATGTTAACTGGATGCTCACCAGCTGCATAAATACAAGTTCTGAAACTAGGAGTAGCCCAAAATAGATTCTGTTTTTCATTTTGTAAAACAAGAACTTGGTGACTGCTGAATAGTGAATGTTGACAGTTGGACAGCAAAGTCTTGGAGTGGCAGCACGGGAGAGCGTAATCGGTATTTTCAAAATGGCACTGGACAGGAGAGACCCTACCAAGACTGCAGCAACTCCATCTGGACAGTGGGTCATTTTGAGGTTGATTTCCTAAATGTCTATGCTCATTACTTTGTTACTTCTCCCTTGTCAGCCATGGAAAATCCTGTTCCACTGACAGCCCTGGACGTACCTGCCTCTTGGATGACTAATGCTGTTCAGTACTCATTTACTGCCTTTCTGGCTCTGACATCTGGCATGCGCTTCTCATTCAGTCCTGTGCTAATCCAGTGAAATAGAATAAGATTTTTTTGGTGTAGGTGTATACTTGGAGAAAATGTGATAGGAGCACAGATGCATTGCCCAACAAATCTTTCCTGAATTTGCATACAAAGCTATGTATGATTATAGATAGATGGTAATGTCGATCAAATAGAGGTCCATGTGAAATTATTTGGGTGGCATTAAGAAAAACTCACAGCACTGAGTCATAAAATCCCCCTTTTCAGATCCTCCTTATGTTTCTCCTTCAAAGTCCAACACAGATATTGTCTTCTCCATGGCAATGTACATCAGTGTCTGTGTGCTGTAAAGTGGAGAGAGGGGGTACAGGAATGAAAAAGTCACATTTCCTTACCCCCAAGGAGCCCTAATTTAGTAGGTGAGATGTACAAATGAAAAAGCTAACTAAGGGTGTGGCCAGGGGTAGGGATGAACAGGCAGAGCACAGAGTGTTTTCAGGGCAGTGAATCTACTCTGTATGATACTGTAATGGTAGATGTATGTCATTATACATTTGTCTAAACTCATGGAATGTACAGTGCTAAGATTGAACCCTAACAAAAAACTATGGATTTGGGGTGATTACGATGTTTCAATGCAGGTTTATCGATTGTAGCCAACGTACCACTCGGGGCAGGGGGGAATGTGGATAATGAGGGTATATAGGGAATCTATACCTTCTACTCAGTTTTGTTGTGAACCTAAAGCTGCTCTAAAAAAGTAAAGTCTTAAAAAATAAGGAAAAGTAACCAAGATAAATAAACACCCAAGACCCAGTGGTTGGTGTTATGATATAGGAAGAAATGGGTTGCCCTGATGACTCAGACAAAGGCTGATTGTTTCGTAGCACCTTTGCCACCCCTTCTCCTGACACTGAGCAATTTCTTCCCTGGAGAGGCAAGTGGAGAGAATCCACCGGAACTGTGGTCAAGAACCCCGAAGTGAGTCCTGCTTTCACAGCTGACCAGCTCCGGGACTGTAGGAGAATCATTCAACATTCTAAGGTTCAGTAAAGTTGGGGTGATAACAGCAAACTCATAGAATTATTGTGAATATTCAAAGAAATAATAAAATTTTAAACACTTGCCAAACAATTGAAAACAAAAGAACCTAGAGAATAATGGTACTGAGCTGGACTCTGGAGTCAGAATGGTGTACTGACTAACTGTGGGATCCGGATATGTTGCTGTAGCATTCGTGCCTCAATTTCCTCATCTACAAAATTAAGTTAACAACACCTACTTGAGATAATATGGGGAAAGCATTTACAATGGTGTCTGGCACAATGGTGTCTACAATGGGTATTCACAAATGTTTGCTGTTATTATTGCTGGTATAGTGATGTCAATGACAGTTATTCTTGTTGTTATTATTATTATTATTTACTAAAGCCCATTGGATTTAGGCATACCTTCCTAATGTATTCAGCCTTTTTGTTCTGCATCCTTCTGTCCTTTTGTCTCTTGGTTTTTTTTTTTTTCTTCTTCTTTTCCTCTATCTTCTCCCTCCCTCACTTCCTTCCTTCCTTCCTTCCTTCCTTCCTTCCTGCCTTCCTGCCTTCCTTCCTGCCTTCCTGCCTTCCCTCCCTGCCTCCCTTTTTCCCTTCCACAAATATACCCTGATATTATACTGTGAACTGTGTAGCCATGTTCTCGATATAATGAGGGAGAAAATAGATGAGCCAGATCCCATCCTCAAGGAAAATACTGTTTTTATAGAAAATAAGAGAAAAGAAGAAACATATTATAAACCAGTGAAAAAATGCTGACTATCAGAGGAAAAGTCCTGCTAAATTTCTTTAGAATCCCAGAGGCAGGAGTCCTCACTTCTACCTAGAAAGAAGCAAGACTGTTTCCAAGGGTGTCAGAATTGAAGTAAGTAATAATAATAATGACTACTACTGACCTTTTTGAAGGCTTCACTGTATCATGCACTTTACATACATTATCTCATTTCATCCTCCAACTCTTCTCTGATTCTCTAACCCAACAGCCTTGTCTCTTACTCACCAAGAGATACTGCCCGCCACAGTCCCTCTGGGCTTTGACAGAATGAAGCACAATATGCACATTTGGGAATGAAAAAGAAGAAAAGGGTGTGGGGAGCAATTTAGTGTAGTAGTAAACAATGGAGATTAACAGCCTAAAGGGAAAAAGCTATGGCATATCAGGAAACCATAAACTATTTCGTCAAGATGACCTGAAAATTAAATCAGGTAGGGGCATGTATAGAAGCACACATACCTCAACTCTATTCTGAGGTCTGTAATTTCTTCAGGTTAATTAATCTTGTTCATGTTTTGGGTCTCTGAGTCACAGAGACCTTGTCTTCAATCTCAGCTCTACCACTTCCTGGTCGAGGGACTTCCCGCAGGCATTCAACTTCTCCAGACATTCATTTTCTCATCGGCACAAAGTGCACAATTACGTCTTCTTCCAGAATTGCTGTGAAGATTGAGATGAAGTATGAGGCCTGCCTGTCAGAGGGCTTGGCATATAGGAGAGACTCAACAAATGTAAAATGTCAAAAATGCTACCTGCTCAAAGGTTTGTTGTGAAGTTTATATATCACCTAGGAGTGTGGCTGACCGATGTTGGGACTCAGTAAATGTAGACACCTTTTTCTTCCCTGAGGAGGCAATGTCAAGTAGATAGGTAAGGGCTCTTAGAGCAGCTGTAGTGGATATGAGGTTCCCTGAGGAATCAGATGCCTCCAGAAGTGCCTGGAGACTGCAGAAGGGGAAGGGCCCCTCGTGCTCCCGCTGCAGACTCCCTGTCAGGACACCTGTTCCCTGGGTACAACCTAGGCTAGGAAGAAGGATCAGTTCATGCTTTGTAAAGTTTAGTGTAAACCTCTTTCTTTTGAGTGCAACTATTATGTGTCTGCCCTATGTGCATACTTTGTAAGGTTCTTTTCTTTCTCCCTTTCTTTCTTTCTTTTTCTTTCTTTCTTTCATCCTTTTTCCTTCCCTCCCTCCCTTCCTTCCTTCCTCTCTCTCTCTCTCTCTTTCTTCCTTTTAATTAGTTTAATGATTCAAGCTTGGGACTGAACAAAGCTGGAATATCCTTTGTACCTCACTATGCTTGGAAATGAGGACAAAAGGAAAATGAATTTGTGTACTCTCAGTTTATCTGTGCTTCACGCATTCTATACATCTTTAGTTAAGGTCTGCTGAGTTCAGGGAACTTGACTTATTATAGTTCGTAGCAGAAAATGAGAAAATAACTTGAATTTCTGGATTGCTCACATGTAGTGCTCTCCATGCAAAGTTTTTCCATCATTTATCTGGTTCTCACAACAACTCTTTGGATAGATAGGGTAAGTTTAAGTAGCTTCCCAAAGTCATATACCCAGCAGGACACAGAGCCAGAATTCAACAGCAAGGTCTTTCTTGTTCCATTGTTCACGCTACAGCCATTCTGTGGCTCTGTCTCTAAACTAACTAATTTTATAAATAAGGAGACTGAGTCCCAGGAAAGCAATGTACACAAGGGTCATACTTTGTAGCTAGTGACAAAGTTAGCATTCAAATAATGTATTTCTCACCCCTGGTCCAAAGTAATTTATTTTTATATCTGCCAACTTTCCTTTCATTTTTTTTTTCCTATTTTAATAAATTCTACTTTGTCTCTACAATGTGCAAAATACTGCTTTAGATGCAATGAAAGATACAACAGTGAAAACTAATATAGACCGTGGCCTTAACAAACTGAAAGTCTGGGGTGAAAACTTAAATGAGGAAATAAAAGGTTTAAAGCACTAGTGCCCTGAGAAAAGTACAAAAGGTTTTTAAGAGAGACACCAATGGAAATACATTAGGGTATTTCTTAAGAAAGTGGTCGGGGCTACTTTATATTAGATGACCAGGGAAGGTCTCTTTGAGAAGGTGACAGTTAGTCTAGTACAACAGTTCTAAAGCAGATGGAAAGAAGGCAAATATGCTGGATCCCAGTGAGCAAGGGGGAGTCACTGGAGTTGGTGAAGTTAGAGAGATGGGTCAAGGTAAGGATATTCCATTTTATTACAAACAAATGGGAAGTCTTTGGGGAATAAACGCAGGATTTTCACAAGGTCGCTCTGCTGCTATGCAGGGAATGAATTAAAAGGGAGCAAGCACGGAAGCAGGCCAGTGTAGTTGTCCCAAGGAAAGAGGATGGTGGCTTAGGTTTGGAGTGGAGCTGGAGAACAGTGAACATATTCAAGTTTATTTTCAAGGTGGAGTCAATATTCAAGTATGTAAGCTCCATGAGCGTAAGAATGTTTATGTTCTATTAATATCTGTATCCTTAGTGCCTGGAAGAATGACTAGCACATAGTAGGTTCTCAGTAAATATTGGTTGAAGAACTGAATTAATTGAACGTATGGTGTCTTAGTTGACTCGGGCTGCTATAACAAAATAACATAGATTGGGTGACTTAAACAGTAAGCATTTATTCCTCACAATTCCAGAGGCTGGGAAACCCAAGATCAAGGTGTCAGCAGATTCTGTGTCTGGTAAGAGCTCTCTTCCTGGTTTGCAGATGGCTACCTTCTTGCTGCATTGTCTCATGGCAGAGAGAGAGAGAGAGAGAGAGAGAGAGGGAGAGGCTGTCTCCTCTTCCTCTTTTTCTAAGGGCATTAATTCCACCACAATGGCTTTACCTTCATGACCTCATGTAACCCTAAATACCTTCCAAAGACCCCACTTCCAAATACCATCACACTGGGAATTAGAACTTCAACACATGAATTTTGAGGAGACACAGACACTCGGTCCATACCATGAAGAGAAAGGAGAAGTGTGATTATCAAGAACGACTTGGGTTTTGTTTAATTAGCTGGGTAAATGGTTGTGCAATTTACTATGCACTTGGAGGTAACTGGGAACACATGCAAGAGTTGTTAGTGATTTTTGTCAAGTCTGAGATGCATTTTAGACATTCAAGTGGAGCTATCCAGTAAGCATCCAGTGTACGAGTCTAGTCCTCAGGAGAGAATTCATTTAGAAGCTATAATCACATAGAGATTATTTAAATGCATAGGCTTGTATGAGATCACCAAAGGAGAGAATGTGGATAGAGAAGAATAGAACTCTGCAGAGCCTGGAGCCTTCTACTTGTAGGTCGAACAGAGTTGGGAGCTGGAAAATGCAAGGAGGGCTGCTCCATTGTCTGAGATGGTGCTTAGTGGTCAAGAGAATGATTCTAATGTTGCTACTACCATTGTGTCAATAGCAGTCATCATCACCATCATCATAATATGACTAACGTTAATTGAGCAGTTACTCTATCTGGCACAAGTTCAAATGCTGTATGAATTTACACATTTAATTATCACAACAAATCTAAGAGGTATGTACATTTGTTATGCTCGCTTTTCAGATGAAGGAATCGAGACACTGAAAGATTAAGTCACTTTCCCAAGGTCACACAGCTGTTAAGTTAGAAACACTGGTACATAAACCCAAAGATCTAACTCCAGAGTACACCCTCTTAACCTTTATCCTATAAAACGTATGAAGAGGAAGGAGTGGCCATAAGAACCGGCAACTTGAAGATCACTGATGAGATGACAAAAGGCTTGAGGAAAAAAACAGACTGGAAGGGGTGGAGAAAAGAATATGAAGCTGGGAAGTAAAAACCAACCGTGCCTACAGACAACTCTTTAAAGAAGTTTCACTGTGAAGGGTAACTTAAAAAATGAGGCAGTAACTAGAGGCAACGTGGAGTCATGAAGAGTTTTTGTTAGTTTGTCATAATAAAGAATTATCTGACCCAGAGGTCAATAGTACCAAGGTTGAAAAACCCTGCTCAGCCAATAAATAAACTCAAAGTGGGATCTTCAGATTCTTCATCGTAAATCTCCAAACTCCAAGTTCAGAACCCTCATGGTTCTCATCTGTGGAGTTAATTAGTTTCAGATACAGTTTTTAAATAGAAGATACTAGAGCCTGTTTGTAAATCATTAGAAATGATCCAGTAGGGAAGTAGAAATTGATGCTAGGGGACACAGGGTATAATTATAGGAGCAAATTCCCTGAGAAGGTGAAAAAGAATAGGATACAGGCCTCAAGTGTAGGGTTGGCCTTAGATGAGAAAAGGGACCATCCATTCCAACAAGAGAACAGAGTATGGGGTGCTAATGTGTGGTGAGCAGTGGTAGATAGGGTGATAGAAGGAGATCACCAAGGCAGAGATGCCCTCATCTGTGTGTTCACCACTGTATCCCTATTTCCTAAAACAATGATTGATACAAAGTGAGCTAACTATTTGTGGAATGAATGCATCCATGATGGTTTGATGCATGAAAGCCTAATTGTCTCAATTTTCTAGCTTAAGTGTTCGATAATGAAAGTGAAGGAGGAGAATTGAGGTTGAAGAGAGGCAAAAATATAAAATATTCATCTGGAAAGTTTGAAGACAGAGGCATTAAGGAAAGGTATTAGGATCACCAGGAATCCTGGAGTACCCATTGGAATTTGTGTTCATACTTTTAAAGTGAGACCAGAAAATAAAGCTGTGGGTATCCCAGGACGTTTCGTTGCTCAGGTTCAGGAAGAGAGCTGGTGGGTAGTTAGATTTAACTGGGGTTAGGGTTCTTCCAGGAAAGCAAGAGAGAGGGGAAGGAAGTAACTGTGGTTGCGAAGGAGTAGTTATAGTACTGAGCCATAGACCTAAGCTGGGTAAGGAGGGAGGTGAGAAAAAGAAGGCATGAAACAGATAGGAAAAAAGGAGGATGATAAAAGATCTTAATGAAGATCAAGGAGACTGGAATAGGGGTATGCAAGGAAGTGGGCTGGGCAGGGAGGAAGTGGTGAAGGAATTGTGGGATAAGGTCCAGTTATTGGTGTTAACAAGCACAGTGGTATGAGTGCACAAGTGGATGAGGTAGAGCCTGCTTTAAAGAACAGAGAGGACTAGTGTTGAATGGATCATCTAAGGGAATCTTGAAATCACCAGAATGGTGACAGGAATAGAGATGGAGAAGAACAGCAAAGCAGGTGCTAAATCATCAGTGAATGCAAAGGACTGACGAGGAGACAGGAGGCTGACAGCATCAGGAAAGAGGGCAGGTGACATAATCTGAAGGTATCAATTTCAAAGGAGTTGGGTTTTTGAAGGAGGAGGAAAAGTGAAATGTTTGGGAAAATGGAGAGAAAAAAAGGACAGCTAACACCCAGTTCCTGACATGGGGAATAAAAGCAAATACAGCTACACTAAAGATGGTTGCAGGAAAAGCAGTGCTAGCACGTAGAACAAGAGATGAATGGAATGAGAACTTTGAGATAGTAGTCTGAAGAATTAGAGGAGTGTGCAGCTGGCCAACTATGCGTTCCAGAATGCACAATGGAACACTTAAATGATTGCAAAACACTGGGTGATGGGGTAGGGGTGCTCTGGCAATAGCAACATAAAGAAGGGTGGAGGACAGAGAGATGCTGTCAGTGGTCCTGACAGTACCGTGGAAGAAGGTGGATAACTGTTTAACATGGAAGCTGTGAGACAAATCTTCCCTCCAGCAGCTCTTCGAGCTGTGACGGCCCAGTGGATGACAGAAGTCCTCTTCTGGGCATCCTGCTTTCGTAGGAAGCTGGGAGCATTCGCCACTGAAGTCTCCTCCCTGCCAGCCAACACAAGGGTGTGCTAGCTCCACAGAGGCTAGGGAAGGACCTGGGGGTGGAGCGGAGGTGATGTATTGGGCAGGACATTGAGATGATCTGTTCTCTCCTGCAGTGAGTGATGGTTGGAAGCGAGGAAGCACACCCATCTTCACCAGGTTACGACTCAGAGTGTGTACTGAACATTTGGCAATTTTAATACTTTGCTCCATATGCATGATATAGATCCTAATTACAGACTGACCAACATCCTCCCCGTTAGGCTTATTCCTGACCTTTCTATAGGCGTATGATACTGTACACTATAGTAGAGTCACTGTAGGCTTTGGAGCCAGATAACCCTGGGTTTGAATTCTTCTTCTGGTCCTTATGAGCTAGGTAGGTGGCTGTAGCAGACCCTGGTGGTCCCTCCTTTCCTTATATCTTTTAGGCCCTACCACTTCATTGGGCAACCTCTAAATCCAGCTGCCTATATGTGCATTTCCTTGGAAGATGGTTTTCTCTAAAGTATTGAAAAAGGACCACTCTGCCCAGGCTTTTGGCAGACCGGAAGGGGCAGGAATGACACCCCAGCTTCCTTATCCCTCAGGTGGGACAAGCCAGTGAAAGCAGAGTTTCACTGTTGGGGTCCCAGTGCACCATGGTGACAGCTGGCTTGATAAAGCACTCTTCATCGGATGCCTCCTTTCCTTGTCTCACTTCTCCATTTCTGCAGGTGTTTTCTCCCAACTAATCTTGTAATCAATTCCTTGCCTCAGCATCTGCTTCTGGGGAACCCAAACCCAAACAGTGGTTTTTCAAGTAACCTAAATTCTTTGACCCTCAGTTTTTTTCTCTGAAAATACCTAGTGGTATTTATTTTTTTAAATAAGGTCATTTCAGATTTAAATGAAAGACTAGGAATAAATCACTCAGTATACTCCCTGGCCCAGGTAGGCACTAGGTCAGGATGAGATGTCCTTCCTCCCTTCTCACCCTCACAGCCCTCAGGATGCCTCACAGCATCAGAGGGAGGGAGGGAGAGAGAGAGGCAAGAGACGTCACCTAGATCACAGAAACCGCAAAGATGACTTTACCTATCTTGGAAGAGCCCTGAGCTTCTGCATCTCAGTAATAGGGAGTCTGGCAGGGGTACACTTAAGATACTCGGCAGGCTTGTGTTGACTAACTGTTGGTTTATAATAATAAATAATGAATTCATTTAACTTAATAATATTTTAATTAATGTTAATCCTTTAAAACAATTATTAAATAATAATAATAAAATTATATTTGTGGTGTTCAGTGCTGTACCAGGCACACAGGAAGTAAAGGAAGTAAAATCTGCCTGCAACAACCAGAGGGACAGGTGGGAAGACAAGATTCTCATATGTGGATAGTAGCTACCGGTACTTTTTATAGAAAGGAAGGATACTGTCTTAGCCTGAGCCGTTTGGTTTCCTGAAGGCAGAATTTTTTTTTGTAATCAAAGTGTTACTCAAGGCCCATCCTGCCAATCAGAATATCAGAAATGAGCCATAAACAGGCAAGGGAATTGATATGTTTATAGGGCCTGAAACTATGGTATAATGAGCCAGTTTTATCTAAATCTCTTCTAACTGTGGAGCTGGACATTTTCAAAGGCCAGTGTCACCTCTCAGGAATGCAGGAATGAGTCTCTTTTCCCATATTTCTTTGCCATTGAGGCAATTTGCATAAAAATGGGATTCCTATTCTCTGCTTCTTGGGCTTGTTTTCTTTCTTTGGAGCAGAAAATTACACTGTGTCAGGCCAGCTGCAGGCATTCATAATTAAAAATAAGCAGGGACTTAAAAGAATTCACTGCAATTAAAAGAGTAACCTCTGCATTCTGGGAACTGAGAAGTCAACCTGAGCTGTAATTATGTGATATAAAGTGTGACCAGGAGCTCAAAGGAGAAGGTGGCAAGAACAGGGAGAATTGGAGAAAGAGAGGCCAGGCTGGTGAGATGGATCATTAAATTGTGGAATGAGGACACACGCAGTGCTGTGGAATAAGCAAGCTTTGCCTGATGGCTGGGGAGGGGGGAGGGCAGCATGTGATGTGCAAGCCACAGAGTTCCTGGATGACCTGATGAGGATGCCCTTGAACAGTCTCTTTTTTAATGAGTTCCGTTGGTGCCCTCTCCTTCTCTCCCTCTCCCTCTCTCCCTCTCCCTCTCTCCCTCTCCCTCTCTCCCTCTC